>NC_050578.1:251490477-251690477 GCF_011100635.1 Trichosurus vulpecula
TCCTAAGAATACAAGTGAACTCAGGCCAAGAAAGGCAAACCCAAGCTTCGGGCTCCAAAGTTGTCCAGGGTAGAGAAGCTAAAAAGTAGAATATGATCTCTTGAGAGCAAGAACTGTTTGGTGTTTTTGTGTGATTGCTTTGTTTTTTTTTTCTTTATTAGTCACAGACTAGCAGAGTGCCCAGCACTTTTTATTTATATATATTTTTTAATTGCATATGTGACTTGATCTGCTTTGGGTGCTCCAAGGAAGGAATTTCCTCCACCAAACTTTAAATATATCTTCTTTGCAATTTATAATTTGTAATTTACTTGCATACAATAGGAATTTAATAAATGGTTTTTGAATAGAGTTGAATAAATAGCCTACTATCACTTTGATCAGTGGAATGCACAGATCCATTAGCAAGTCATTTTGAAGAGGAGAAAGAAAGAAAGAAAGAAAGAAAGAAAGAAAGAAAGAAAGAAAGAAAGAAAGAAAGAAAGAAAGAAAGAAAGAAAGAAAGAAAGAAAGAAAGAAAAAAGGAAAAGAAGGAAGGAAGAAAGAAAGGAAGGGGGGGAGAGAGAGAGAGAGAGAGAGAGAGAGAGAGAGAGAGAGAGAGAGAGAGAGGAAGGAAGAAAGGAAGGAAGGAAGGAAGAAGGAAGGAAGGAGAGAGAGAGAAAGAAAGAAAGAAAGAACAAGAGAAAGAGAGAAAGAAAAGAAGGAGGAAAGAAAGAAAGAGAAAGAAAGGAAGAAAGAAAGGAAGAGAAAGAAAACAAAAAAGGGAAAGAAGGAAGGAAGCAAGCAAGGAAGGAAGCTAGCAATGATGCAAAAAGATGAGTGCTATCTATGTATGTAAAGCAAACTTTCCATTTCAGTTTGAGAACCACTAGCTTAGACAATTTCTGGGATTACGATCTCCTCCAGGATTTTAAGAGCACCATTGATAACACAATGGATACGCTGATTACTCATCATTTTTATCTCTTCCCGAAAGCTGGCCCCTTTCTTCTATTAGGCAGTTATTGTGTGTTCTTTAAGGTAGTAAAAGTGTATTTGCTCTTTAAAAAATAAATAAAATTCTGTCATTCAAATTTTGCTCTCTTTCTTTCTGACCTTCCTTCCAATTACTCTGCATTGTGTGAATTTCACTGTCACAGATACTTTAAAATCATTAGCAAGTTCCTCATCTCTGCCTCTTAGATTCCCTGGCTTCCTTCAAGTCTCAGCTAAAGCTCGATCTTTCACACGAAGACTTGCTCAGTGTTCCTTAACCTTGGTACTTTCCCTCTAAGACTACCCCAAATTTATCCTGTTCATATCTCTTTTGCTTATAGATGTTTGCATTCTGTGTTTCCCACTACACTGTGAGCTCGGGAGAAAAGGGCTGTTTTTTATCTTTCTTTGTATTTTCAGTGATTAGTACAGTGCCTGACACATAGTAGGTGCTTTAAAAGTTGATTGACTAAAGTCCTTTTCTTCTAAAGATTACAATATAATATAGCAGAATAAACAATACAACACACATCAATTGAGCTTCTACTTTGTGCTAGGTGCGGGGAATACAAAGACAAAACAAAATATTGCCTGCCTTCAAGGAGTTTTTATTCCATTTCCAAATTTGTATTGACTATCTTCCATGGCTTAAATGCTCATTCTCTGTACCTTTTGCCTCTTAGAATCCCTAGGTTACTCAAATATTGCTAGCTTATAGTTATTGGGGTCTATATTATTTGCTTTTTTCAGAATATAAGTTCCTTGATGAGAAAGACTCATTATTGAGTCATTTTTTCAGTCATAACTGACTCTCTGTGATACCATATGGGGTTTGCTTGACAAAGACACTGGAGTGGTTGGTCATCTCCTTCTCCAGGTCCATTTACAGATGAGGAAACTAAGGCAAACAGGGTTAAGGGACTTGCCCAGGGTCATACTGATACATAGTACTGCTTTAATAAGTACTTGCTGAATTGAATTAAATCAAAATGAATAGAATGGGATTTGGTGATGGAGTTACAACATGAGGATGCCATCTTTTGAGAAGGAAGGATAATTCACTAGTATCTAAGAGGGCTAACAGGGGTTTTCCAAAGGAGATGGCACATAAGTTGAGCCCTGAAGGAAGCTAGGAATTCTAAGAGATAGAAGAAGATAGGTGGGAGCAGATTCTTGACACTGAGGATCAACTGTGCAAAGACGTGGACATGGAAGATGGGATAAGTTTAGGAAATATCAAATGAGCCAGTTTGGCTGAAAAATAGAATTGTGAAGTGGGGGAAGGGGGAGGGCATGTTGAGCATCACATAATTTTCCTGCAAAGGTAGGCCAGAACCAAACTGTGAAGGACCTTGATAACGGACTGAGGAGTTTGTATTCTATCCTAAAGACAATAGGCAGTCAATGAAGTTTCTCAATGAAGGGGGTCATATGTTAAGACTTGGCTACAAACATTCTGAAATACCTTGCTATGCTGTAGTGAAAAAAGCAATGATTTAAAATAAATTAAATCTCTTGGGGAAGGGGAGATGTGAAAATGAAGTATTAGCATGCAATAATCATGTTAATTTTGACCATCAAGCAGGAAGTGGGATGTGGTTTGTATGTGATTAGCCCACGAGGCACTTTGACTGTTGCTGTCTATTCACTCCATGGGACAATATCCTGGAGCATCTTCAAGGGAGGCTTTTTTAAATTCTGAAGTAAGTAGTCATGATTCAGCCTACTGAATTCTGGGCTCTAAACTCAACTGGATTAGTGTTGGCTGCAAAAGGCTTTGAAGATATTCTCCTATCCATGAGTGACTGACTCCAGGAGGGGATTTAGGGGTTCTGAAAAGCCTGGTAGATTTCTCTATCAAGGAGTAATGTGACATAACCTGGTAAGAGTCTTAAGATCTCTGAGAGGCCAAGAATCTCTAAATACACTGATGAGGATTTACACATTGAGCATTGGACTCTCTGGGCAATTTCCAAGGGCATCCAAACAGGAGGCATTACCAAAAAGTAAATTAAGGAAAAGAGAAAATATTCTGACAAAGAACCAGCAGAAATGCTGCATTAAGGTTTGTTCCCCAAAAGCCCTTCACTTCTCAGCAGATATATTTTATTAAATAATTAATATATTTATCAGAAAAAATGAGTGGCACATCTGTCACAACAATATCAGCAAACAAAGGAGACAAAGCTTGTTTCTGTTTCCCTATGTTTCCGAGGGAATAAATATGGTTTAAAATTGCATTAAAGTCTGCTACTCTCATGCTGCCTTTTGCTGTGGTAGCTGAAATGACTATTCTAAAGTGTAAATGAAGAAAGAAATAACATAAAAGAGAGTATATACACTCAGTCTGCATTGATGAACTATATGTATGTATGTATGTATTACTGCAATTCTGCATGTAGTTAGACCTACTGAGAGCTGATGATAGCTTTGGATTTTCAGATATGAAAGGAACACCTGAATGTTTAAATAAAAATAAATAGAAAGACACCATGCTTGTGCTTTCTATTTGGATGTCCATACTCCTGGCACCATAATGCAAATAGAAAGGTTAATTAATTTTCTGGATTGAATGAATAAAATTCTCCTTGTTAAAAAAAAATTGAGAAGATGAAGACAGAATCTAGCTACCTGAATTCTAAAAAGCTTTATGGCATTTCTATCTTCTGAGGTTCAACGAAGATAACACTCTAATAAGCTAATTTTATTCTGCATTTTGGGAAGGACAGAAGAAAATAGGGCTATAATATATATATACACACACAAACATATATACACATATATTATGTACATGTGTATATATATGTATAAATGTATATACACATACATGTATATATGTGTATGTATGTATGTATGTGCATATATGTGTGTATATGTGTGTGTGCACTTTCTTTTAAAAATCACTCTTTTAAGGTTAGAAATTAACCTGATCCCATTCACTGTCCCAGAGTCTGAATATCAAGACATGAGATATGAGCATCAGTCAAAAGAACTGGTGGTGTATACCCTGGAAAAGAGAAGTCCTATTGGAAGTATGCCTCAAGACTTTCTCCAGTCCAATCCATCTTCCATACTACTGCCAAAGTAATTTTCTAAAGAACAGATCATGCCAACCTCCTACTCAAAAAACCACTGGAGTTTCCAATCATCTTTAGCACCATCTAATTAATTCAGAGTCTGACTCCATTTCTACCTTCGCAGGAAGATCATACGATGCCCCACACCCTCTCCCACACAACCCTGACCTCGACTTCACACATTCTACTTTTTAGCCAAATTGGCCTATTTGCTATTTCCTAAACTTATTCCATCTGCCAATTCCATTTCTTTGTACAGTTTGTACCCAACATCAGGAAGCCAGCCCCCAGCTATCCTTTACCTCTTAGAATCCTGAGCTTCCTCCAAGGCTCAGCCAATGTGCCATCTCCTTTGGGAAACCTCTGTAGACTCCTTTTACTGTTAGAACACTATTCTTCCTTCTCAAAAGATGGCATACCCGTGTTGTAACCCTACCCCCAGAATTCAATTGTATCCATTTCAATATAATTCAATTCAGCAAAAACAAAAATTTTTACGAAAGGATATTTATGTTAAAGTTCCAATAACATTTTCCCCTGCAGCTAAGGAGATTCTCCCTATACCAATCTTGATCCCAAGGGAGAGGAGACTCACACTCAGTGTATTTTATTCATCCTTTTGACTCCATTAAGTTCAGCGCTGTATAAGGCCTTGCGTACTGCTGGCATGGGCCTGGCAGGTTACTTCTCAGGGCTTGGTTCCAAAGGTCCTTTTGGTTGACTGACTGGCCTTCAAACCCCTCTTGGACTCTACCTCTGCTCAATGAACTCCTCATTCCTGTGACAATGCCATTTTTGCTATTCCATGCACAAAACACTCCATGCCTCTTCATCAACATTTCCCCACGCCTATAATACTTTCCCTCCTTGTCTCTGCCTACAGCTTTTCCTGACTTCCTCCAAAGATCGGCTTGAATTTCTCAAATCTTCTGGTAGAGGCATTTCCTTCACACCCTCCCCAATCCCTTTCCCTATGAGATTACCTCCAGTTTTCCCTGTATGTATCTTGTACGTACACAGTTTTTTATATGTTGCATTTTAATGCTCACATTAGAATATTAGCATTTTGAGGCCAGAGACTGGGGTTTTTGTTTGTTTACTTGTTTATGTTTTTTGGGGGGGAGGTTATATTCCCAGTATAGTACCTGAGGCATAAAAAGCCCTTAATAAATGGTTGTTGACTGACTGACTAATCTCTGGTGCCTTATTCTGATCTTTGGAAATTTACATGATTGTAGCTGTCTCCCATATTCTATCACTAAAAAGGGAAGATTAGAGGCAATAAAGACAGCAGCAAGACCAGCACCATGTCCTCACAGGCCTCTCTTCCCACTCCCCACTCTTCCTCCTTTTCAATGAAACACAACCAGACAGGAATAAAAATCTAGGATCAAACAGGCACCCTGCCATTGCCCGCCACTACCAGGCCGCGGCCTACCTTTCAAGCTTTATTACATATTAATCTCCTCCATGCACACTTACTGAACAGCCAAACTGACTTTTTCTATCCCACTTTCTCCTTTGCACAGGCTGTCTCCAAAGCATAGAATTCCTTCCTTTCTCTTCTTTGTCTCAGAGAATGTTTAGTTTATTTCAAGGTTCAGGTCAAATGAAACCTATTACCCAAAACCTTCCCTAATGTCCCCAGCTGCGAGTATCTTTCTCCCCAAATTATCTTGTCTATATTTTGTATTGATTTTAAAATATACCTATCTATGTGAATGTTACATCCTTCAGATGAGCTAGAGTCTAGCTGCTAGACCCCTCAGGAAGCATTTAAAATTTGTCTTTAAATCCCCTGCACCAAGCCAGTGCTCAGAATATAGCAGGCTATTAATAATTGCTTATCAATCATTTGAGCAATTTGATTGATTGGTTGACGTGATTATTGTCTTCATGTATTAGAAAGATTATCATGTGGAGAAGGATTTATCTTGTTCTTTTGGCCCCAGAGTACAGATTGAAGAGGAGAGAATAAAAGGGACAAAGATAGACTTAAGTTGTATATAAAGGTACCCTTTATATAAGCTTTGGGGATCCTTATTCCAACTGCTACTTACATTGAGGAGTCGAGCCCCACAGAGCAAGGATAGCTAATTCTCTTTCTGACCCTCTCCCTGACTTCATGGATTCTAGGAGTACCCATGAGGGGTTGGGAAGTATCTTTCTGGTGCTATTGTATCAGGAGGGCAGAGTTTATAATCTCAAAGAGGATCATAAACATGTCTGAAAGGTTCGGAACCGCCGGATATAAGAAACTCTCAAAGTAGAAGGCAGAAGAATCAAAACATTTATTTAGGCTCCACAGTAACCAACCCATGAACCAGAAGCCCCATTTTGATATGTTGATCATAATCTTCCAGGCCCAATAAGTACGCCTTGCAAGAGTAACCAGGAGGCTACAGAGAAGCATGATTGCGTAAAGCAAAATCATGCTTCCCCCTCGATGGTAATAAGATTACCCACTGGCCTGAAGTCTTTGTTCAGCTTCCTCCCGTAGATCAGCTCTGCTACTGGCAGCTCCTGCCTCAGCTGTGTCTGTGGCTGAAACTGACGTAACTGTCGTAACTGCCTCTGTAACTGCCTCTGGCTCCAACTGTCGCTGTAACTGTCGCTGTAATGGCCTGAAGTCTTTGTTCAGCTTTCTCCCGTAGGTTAGCTCTGCTACTGGCAGCTCCTGCTTCAGCTGTGTCTGTCGCTGTGGCTGTAACTGACGTAACTGTCGTAACTGCCTCTGTAACTGTCGTTGTAACTGTCGCTGGCTCCAACCGAAAAAGGAAAGAGAAGAATCTTCAAGCTGTCCTCTCCCCTCTTATAGGGTTTTTGACATCATCAAGCTCCGCCCAAATGACCAGGGCCGATTGGTTCCTGAGTTGGCTCCTCCCCCTAGGGTAGACCAGGTTCTGGAGCTAACACCTCCCCTCAGCCAGCCCCATGACTCATCACACAGGAAGTTCTGGTCCTGCCCCGGAAGAGCAAGCCCCAGCGTCCAGGGAAGCTCAATGAGGTAAACTGAGTCATTCAAAGAAAACAAAGGCCATTCTGGCTACAGCTATCAGCTCCAGTCCGCATTCTGATTATGTTATCCCCCAATAACCTTCACTAGTTATAGTTAGAATCTCCCTTAAATCATGGATTAGCCCAGTAAGTAGGGTCTCAGTATCATTTTACAAAAGAATATTCACTTAGGATACATAGCAACAACAGAATTGCAAAACATCCCACTGAACCAGAGGTGAACTCCCCCTTACACCACCTCAGTCCTGGGGAGGACAAGTTCAGACAATGCAGTTGCCATTCAGCATCGACCCTATCAAGTTCATTTCGGATACAATGTGGTCAATTAATGAAGTTGCTCCTGTGATTGCAGAAAACAAAAGTTCTGGGTGGATTCACTATCCTTCTGGGTCAAGCAGGTCATTTCTAGAAGCTTCTCGCACCTCACCAATCTTTGCCTCTTTGGGAAACTGTCATGGGCTCTAGTTCCTAATCCCTTAGGGTACCTCCCAGACTCTTGAAGCACAGAAGGACTCTGCCCGGTAGGTTCCATGGTCAATACTCCTTTACCTGAGGGCAGGAAAAAAGAAGCAAAGAAACAGTCTCTGTGCCCATAGCTCTGTTCCAGCCCACCTGGAGCAAATTTCAGCTGGCAGTAGTCCTTGCCTCAATCTCTACCAAGAAAGATAAAAATGGAGTTCCACCCCACCCCACACCGGGAATCTCTTCTATGCTTGCTCAGTTCTGGCTCAGTAACCAATCCAAAAGGCTCCTTTCTTCACCAAACAGTAAGGAGGCAGGACATAGCTTAGAATATCTGTTCCTGTTTTCAAGTGGAACACCTAGCTTCTCCATTCCAATGAGGCAGACTCACCAAAGCCCTACGTTGGCGCAGACTCACGAGACTGGGCCATTATTGATCCATCTCCTGTTACCTAAGGATGTCTAACTATCAGATGTTACCTATCAATCAGAGCTATCCCAAAGCAGAATTCAATTCCTTAGGAGGCAGCAGACTTGCCTCTCTTTAAACAAAGGTTGCTGGCCACCTCTTATCAAATGTGTTATAAGGGGGATGTCTTACTTCCTCTGTGCTAGACTAGATGGTCTTTCTGCTCCATGATTCTGAACAGTGAAATAACAATAACTCACATTTATATGGTATTTTAAATTCTATAAAACACTTTAGATAAACTTGCTTGATACCTGATGTCTTTATTTTATTATTCCTACTTTACAGATGAGTAAATTGAGGTTTTGGTAAGTTCAAACCACCCATGGTTACATAATAAGTGTCTAGAGATGGATTTGAACCAAGGTCTTTTTGGGTCCAGCCTTTTTAATACAACCCTCTACCACAATGGAAATACAGGCAAATTCATTATCTCTCCACATGCTGTCAAGCATACATGCTTATCATGAGGTTTTTTTTTTATTAGTTAGAGTGGCAATCAATATTAAAAAGCAAATGTCTAATGCAGCAGCCTAATAATGCCCAGTCTTGATTAATACATTAAATGAGCCCTTAATAAAAATTTGCTTGAGGTCCAGTATTGTGTTAAGAAATGGAATAGGGGCAACTAGGTGGTGCAGTGAGTAGATCACTGGTCCTGGAATCAGGAGGACCTGAGTTCAAATCCAGCCTCAGACCCTTGACACACTAGCTATGTGACCTTGGGCAAGTCACTTAACCCCAATTGCCCTGCCTTCCTCCCTCCAAAAAAAATTTAAAAAAAGAAATGGAATAGAAAGACAGGGAAGAATCAGTACATACCCCTTAGATGCCTCAAAACTATTACAAGAGAGAAATTCTACACAGAAAACATAGTGTAAGGAAAAGAATCTGGACTTTGCATCAGAAAGATTTGGGTTCTCATCCCTGGAGCTATGTTTTTGACCCAGAAACTTTTTTATCTGTGTCTGAGTTTCCACATTGATAAAAATGAGCACAAATAAAAATGATACCCTGGCAATCTACCTCTCAGAGTTTTGTTTTGTTTGGGGGGGGGGGAATCCATGTTAAATGAGATAATGGTTGTCAAAGAAGAATTAAAATTTGAGAATACTTGGAAGGACCAGTTGATGGATCTGGTTCTTTCTTCTGGTATTACAAAAGAAATGATTATTTCTCTCTCGTATTAATAAGTAATCATTGAATTAGGACTGATGGTTTTCCCCTTTTCTCCTTCCTCATCCAGAAACCAGTGTGGGAACTCTCTCAAAGATTTGACCAGCCAGGATGGCTGAAAGCTAATCAAAGACAGTAAAAAAAATTCTGATTTTAAGCTAATGGGTGCATTCTTGCTCTTTGTGTTGTTCAGAAGGGTCTCAGAAGATGTGGATCTTCCCTTTTGTCAGATGGGTGGTATGGAAATTGATGTCTCTTTGACTAAGACTTGGGTGATCCAAGTCACTTACCCCAAGACCCTCATTGTAATGTAGCCCATTTTCCATTATAATATTCATTCTTTCATTAATTGTTAACCAATCAGAGTTGATTGCCAACCTCAGGAACACCCACTCTTCCAAGGGTATATAAACTGTGAGCCTACTATCATGAGGGTCTTTGGCACTGGACAGGACCACTGACTTCCTTTTATTAATAAACATACTAATGTTATTAATAAAATTATTAAATTTCCAGAAACTATTTTTTCTTGAATTTATTAAACAACATGGTTAAAAATCACCTTACTATGAAATTCCACGCAAACTGTATTGGGGATCAGATCATAGGATCATAGATTTAAAGCTTAATAGGAATTTATAGGCCATCAATTCTAACTCCCTCATTTTTCATTTGGAGAAACTGAGGCACAGAGACATAAGTGACTAGCCCAGGGTCAATTAGTTAGTAAGCATGTGAGGCAGGATTAGTGTCAAAATTCCCTCACTCCAAATCCAGTGTCCCATTTGATGTATCATGCTGCCTTGTTGAAAACTATCTGATTCAGAGTTAGAAATTCACAAGCTCTTCTCTGGGATGTCATTTAAATGAGTCTTAGCTAGAATAAAAGATAAGGAAAGAAACAAGATCACTGTCTTTCACTCACTGGGCCCATGTCCAACATGCCCCTTTCCAAGGCAAATAAGTGCTACTTTGGAATGCTGGACTTGGGATTAGGAAGACCTAAATTTAAAACCTGCCTCAGACACCAGCTATGTGATCCTGAGCAAGTCACAACCTATCTGCCTCAGTTTCCTCATTTATAAAAGGATAATAACGTCACCTGTCTCTCAGGGTTGTTGTATCAAATGAGTGTAAAGTTATAAACCTTATATAAATGCTAGTTTTTATTGTTATTTCTATGTTTATAATTTTAATCTTTCATCAGGAACTTCTTGACTTTAGTATTGAATTTTGGTCAGTGTAAGACTCCTTTTGGATCTCTATATCATTATTAATTTTCATGAAAGAAGTAGAAAACTAAGCAGTCAATAGGTAAATTCATGGGAAGGTAAGACAAACCACACCAGGAAGTGCTGAAGAAATGCTCAGAATATGGTTTGAGCTTTTAAATTTCACCAACAATCTCATCTTCAGGTCAATGGGACTCAGTTAAGCATCAATCCTATTTCCCTTATGTCTAAACAGTCATAGGTAAAGATGAAAGGCATCCTGTCTTTGAAACAAATGTTTCAGTGATCTGCCTAAGCAAGTCAATTAGCATGCACCTATTCTAATGATCCTTGCACCTGCATTTCAGAGAGAACTAAATTTGTATATCTCTCTTTCATGGGCTTGATTTAAAGGGAGGGGAACAAAGAAAACATAAAAGGAGTAGGAAAACTTCCCCAGGTTCACCTTTACTATTAAGATATTATCCTTTGCATCTATTCAAATGAAAGTAAATCATTCTGTCAACTTATTAGTATTAATAAGGTTTCATTTCCCAGGGATCCTCTTTATTAATAGATTCAAATTCCTCTTTTGATTCAAAGAATAATACAAATATGTTTTCATTATTCATTTCCCCACTCTGTTCTATAGACATGCTTCTTGATTCTATCCTTATAGGCCTTTGAAGACCGAGTCCCCATCTCTTTGTAATATCAACACACAGAGTGACTTGCCAAGAACGGTTGGGCTTACATGGACAAAAGAAAAATTCCTTTTTAGCACCCATTTATTTAATAGCTGTTTCTTGGAGCTTCGACAGCTTTCTGTGTCTTCTGCTGTGTGGACAACATTCCTTTTGTTGTTGTTGCTGTTGCAGAGAAAATTATATCAAATTGGTCTATTCTTCCTCACATTGGACTGCCCATCTCCATTTGGTTTATGACTTCGGTGTACAAAGGGACTGTTTTAGGTCCCAAAGAATGCATCTACATCTTTGCTTGGGTTCAATAATCTTTCTCTCCCTGGATATCACAGTTTAGGCTAAATAATGCCTGAGAGTACAGATCTGACAGAAGGCTAAGGAAAGCGAAAAAGAAAGAAAGGAGGGATAAAAATGGAACAGTGTATGAGGAAAAGGGAAAAAAAAAACAAGGGATACAAGGTTGGACCCAGTAGCGATGCCATGAGTATTACCAATAGATGTCATTGGTGCACTAACTCTAAGTGACATAAACATTAGAGGCTGCTTATCTTGAAGCTATATGAATAAGAAATTCTATGACTTTTTAAAATTAGACTAAATGATGATAATCTTCTATTTACATTACAGTTGTTTTTTAATATATCATCACACACTATCTACTTGAATCCTTCCTTGTAACTGAGAAAAATAATTAAGAGACAGCACAGCATAATGGGTCAAACCCTAGACTTAGATTCAAATCCTGACCTTGGCATTGACTACCTAGATGAATATGGGCAAGTTATTTAACTTCTCTGACCTTCAGTTTCTTCATCTATAAAATAAGGAGGTTGGATTGGATGACCTCAAAGCTCCCTTCCTTCTTTCTATGATCCTATCATACCAAGTCAAAGCAGCTTAGTTACTGAAAAGAAAAAGAAAGCAGGCATTTAAAGATTAGGGAATGATTGAACAAATTGTAGTATAAAAATGTAATAGTCTATGAAACAGTAGAACTATTAAAAAACCTTGACATATATACACATATTATACATACATATACACATATACATACATGGTAATGATAATCATGGGGGAGGAAAAATAGAATAAAAGAAATGTAGATGATAATTTTATTATATACTTAAAAGGAAAGAGCAAGTTGTACACAATGATTTGCAGTTTCATATACAATCATCTTTTTGATTATACTGTATTATGGAAATGCTTGTTTTACTCCATAAATTAAAAATAAGATAAATTAAAAAACAGCAAAGAAACTTGCAAAGACAAGGGTGAGAACCATGCCCTAGAGCTGTTATTAAGGGGATTTGTTCTGTGAAGTTGGAATTCAGTCAAAGGGCTGCACTTGAGGACCTAGAGGGCCACCTGTGGCCTGGAGGCAATAGATTCCCCGCCCCCACTAGAAGAACAAATGAAGAATGAAGAAGGTGAAAGAGAATAATGTAATCACATTAAAGTAAATTAAAACAACAGGAAAAAGTAGCTGAGCTCAGATTAAAGGCAATGAAAAGTCTTACAGAGAACAGAAGCTAAAACACATTTCCCTCCTCTTGGTAAAATGTCCTGGACTGCAGAGGCATAATGTCGCATAAGCAGTTAAGATAGTAGCTGTGTTGGCTGGTTGTACTTAACTGCCTTTCTTCGTCACAAGGGTTGGCTTAATGATGGGATGGGATAGTTACTGAGAAAGGACTGATATATAGAGTAAATGACATAAATAAAACATTTTTTCAATTATTTTTTTCCCAAAACAGTTCAAACTGGATTACTTTGTTCATCTAATTCCACGAATATTATTGAGATGTACTAAGCACTGTGCCAGGCAGTGCTAGGCAAAACACACACAGATATACAAACATATGTCTCTGTTGTTGTAGAATTTCTTTTTTTCTTTTTTTTAAATTTTATTTATTTTATTCTGAACCTAAGGGGGAAAAATACAATCATCTCCATAACATAATAGAATAAAAAAAAAAAGAAAAGATGACTGCACGTGAAACTGCAAATCTATTATGTACGTGCTGTTCCTTTTAAATATATGTCGCAACAATTTGGCTAGCAGCTGTGGGGGTGAAAGACCAACACAAGCCCAAGAACAAGAATGCTGCCAGCACAGGTCGTTTTGATCCGCTTTACTAAGGAAAGCAATGTTAAGGGGTTAACAATCTTATTTCAATCCAACATACAGATTTCATTCACTTAGTTCAGGGGAAAAAGCTAGCACCCTGAACTTCAGAGCAAATACAAACAAATTACAAACATACATTATAAACAGACCAAATATAATTCACAGTTACCAAGGAACCACCAACATCTGAGCTCAAGAACTGGGGAGCTCATTACAACGGCTGGCCCAGAGTCATGGGCCACTCCTCCTGTGGCTCAGAGCCCCAAGAAAATAGCTCTGTTCTCTCTTTTTATACACACTTTAGCTGTCATCAAACATCATCTGAGCTGAGAGACCAGAATTTAGGCTCCTACTATTGCCTGTGGTTTTAGCAATTCCCCTTAGGACCCTGAGGGCTTCATACCCACATAGGCTTAGCACATAGTAATCAGGGGTTTGGGCCTGGGGCTTTGCACTTAGTAAGGCTCAATCAAAGAGACTTAATTAATTTATCATTCTAAAACAGTAAGAAAGTCCCACCTCAGTTACCAAGGCAATATATAATAAGGTTATCATGTAACATTTTACTTTTATTCTTCCCTCCACTCCCACCACCCTAGAGATGGCTGCCATTAGACATTAATAAATTAATATTAGACATTAATATGCCATTAGACATTAATATTAATATATATTTGTGTGTATACATATACACACATATATATATAATATCATTTTATACATATATTTCTCAGTTCTTGCAGAATTTCCATTTAAAAATATTTATTTAACGATTGTCATATGCATGATGCTGCGTGAGCTCATGTTGGAAACAAAAATGAAAAAGAAATGCACTCTGTTTTCAAGGAGTTTGCAGTCTAGTGAGAACGATAAGAGGCTTGCTATGGACAATCAACACCAGGCAGAAATTAAAGCTGTAAAAAGAAATACAGTACGTGGCATTGATTCAGACATGAAGAAGTACATAAGGGTCTTGAGACCATTTCCTATAAACATTCTATGAAAAATCTCAAACTAAACCTTTGTTCATATGATGCCAAAGCACTCAGAGGGAAAGTTCATGTGGATGCTAAATTAAATGACCTAAGGGAGGAAGGTGAAGGGAGAAGGGAAAAGGGCATGGATTAATCGGGACCCTGGATCTCAGAGGAACACGGCTCTGGTGTGGCAGATATGATACTAATGATTCAGCTTGCAGTCCCCTCAAAATGAAATCTCATTTATCTCTTAGCCCTAGGAGGCAAGTGCTTGGACTTAAAATAAATAAATAAATAAATAAATAAATAAATAAATAAATAAATAAATAAATAAATAAATAAATAAATGAATGAATAAACAAATAAATCAATAAACAAAGAACAAAGGAACAAATGAACGAACTAGTCAGAGAAGTGACCTGTGCTGCTGGGTGGAAGGAGACAGGCAGACAGCTATCAGGGTAGAGGAAATGATTTCTGCATCCATACCCAGAGCCATCTGGGTAGAAACCCATGGCCCCACGTGCTGAATGAATAGATATATGTGTACATATATATATATATATATATATATACATATATATATATATATATATATATATGTATAGGTTTGCAAAGTACTTTACTCACAATAACCTTGTCAGTACAAGTGTTATAATTCCTATTTTATAGATGGAGACCTAGGCCTCTCTAAGCTTCCCATAATGCACGATAGGCACCAAAATTTATGCCAAGAATTCCTGGGTCTTGCCATCCTTTCTGCAACAGAACCTTCCTCTATGCACTATCTCCCCTGATTAGAGTATAAGCTCCTTGAAAGCAGAAAATGTTTCCTTTCTTATTTGTATCCTTCTAACTTATTGAGGTGCATGACATAACAAATTCTTAATCTATACTTTTTTCATTCTTTAATTTCTTCCTTCATTTTTCCTTGTTTGCTTCCTTGCTTTTTCTTTCCTCCCTCTCTCCTTTTCTTTCTTCCCTTTTTCTTCCCTCTCTCCCTTCCTTCTTTCCTCCCTCCCTCCTCTCCTTCCTTTCCTCCTTCCTTCCTTCTCTCCTTTTCTTCCTCCCTCTCTCCCTTCCTTCTTTCCTTCCTTCCTTCCTTCCTTCCTTCCTTCCTTCCTTCCTTCCTTCCTTCCTTCCTTCCTTCTTGCCTGCCTTCTTACCTCCCTCCCTCCCTTCCTGCTTTCCTTCCTTCCTGCCTTCCTTCTAACACTGATATTCAGAAAGCTGGAGTGACTTACACATGACTACACAGATAGATTAGTTTGAAGCTATCTTATGTTTAGGGAGGACTAGCACATCTGGTGTGAGGGTTTGCTAAGCCCTTTTCAGGGCCGCTCATCCACCTTTGGTGTCCACCTATCACTGAACTGTCACCTGTGGCTCTAAAAAGCTGTAGCATTCACAATAGCCACACCCAGGTAAAACCATCTTGGCAAATGGTCTAAACCAGGTGGAGGATAACTTAACTGTCCTTAAACCCATCAGTGAATTAGGGGGATGTCTACCCCAAGCGTGTAAAGATTTCCCCTGCCACAATATATAGTTGAGAACAATAAGTTACAATTGCCATGAAGCTGGCTGATTGTGGAGCACTTAGAGCTTGGTGAGACGTTGAAGACGCCAAGGCCATCCGCTGAAGCCTGGGCCATTGTCAGTCCTCCTAACTTTTGTCTTGCCACTGAACTTCAGTGACTATGGAAGAGACAGCAAGGCTGATAACCATGCACAGCTCTGCCTCACTTAAATCCAATTCACATATTAGGCAAGACACCGTGATGTCATTGGTCCTTTTGGAAAATGAAGGACGAACAACAATAAGAAATCTGAAACATCTTTCAAATTTGTTCCCTTGGTCCAGCTCTCTTCCCACATTAGGGGCTTGCCCTCAAAGATTTAAAACTCCTTAGAGGCTATTTATGGAGGAATTTTTGCTCATAGTATCATAAATCTAAGGCTAGGAGGCACTTTAGATGCCATTTAGTCTAATGGCCTTATTTTTGACAGAGGAGGCAAATGAGGTCTGCAAATTATCATCATCATCATCATCATTAATATTATTTTAACTGAGCTAGATTTGCAAATATTTGCCCTTCATGCATTATCTCCTTTGAGCTTCCCAACAATCCTGGAGGGAGCTGTTATCATTGTAATTTTGCAGTTCCTTTGCAGGAACAAAGATGAAAGAGTCTAAGGGTCCTGTACAATGTCATGAGTGACTGAGGTAGGATTTGAATCTCAGATCTTACTGACCCCAAGACCATTGCCTAGCTACCTTCTTTAAGTAATTTGTCCAAGACCACACAAGGAAGGAGAAGCAGAGCTTGGATTTTTTTTTTTTTGTTTTTTTGGCTGGGCAATTGTGGTTAAGAGACTTGCCCAAGGTCACACATCTAGCACGTGTGTCAAGTGTCTGAGGTCACATTTGAACTCAGGTCCTCCTGACTCCAGGGCCGGTGCTCTACTCACTGCACCACTTAGCTGCCCCCCCCCCCCGAGCTTGGATTTGAACCCTTTTCCTCCAGGTCCAAATCCAGTACAATTGGCCTCAGCACAGAAGTCCATGAAAAGCCATAAGCTCACCATGAAATTAAGGGGCAAAAGGCACTTGAATCCACTTCTTTGAGAAATTGGTAAGTAATATCCACCCAGCTGAATTGGGTTGCAGGGATACCTACTATATGATCTGACACAAAGGAAACCAAGTAACCTCCCAGGAAAATGGAAGTGGGAAAGGAGGAAATGTCTCTCCCTTGTCCCTGGGCATTTTGCATTGCAGTAACTTAGATCCACATTCAATCAATGCAAATGTTATTAAGTTAGGTGTTTCTCTTGGCCAGTTGCTGCTGAATGGATTGCTGGAGTTAGTATAAGGAAAAGAAATGTACTTTGGTTTGCATTCAAAAGCAATGGATTACCAACCAGACAGGGTCATTAAAACATTTCCTAGGGAAAAAAATACACTTGACGTTAACATTAATCTTTGGGTGGGGGGGAACAGATTAATTTAGCCTCAGGCATTGACTACATATATTTGTGAAAATCAATGGGAACCTCCCCAGTGCTAATGCCACATGGCAAATGAAAAAGGAAAAGAGGACAAAGAAAAATTGCATGGGCATGTCCTAGTGAGAAGCTCCACCTGATAGTACCAAATCATAATTGGGGCACACGGTCAGAGCAAATGAAAGTCATTTTGTGATGTCTCACCAAACATAGGTATACTTTCTTTATTCGAAATAAAGATTGTGCAGCCAAGTTGTTTGGTTGTTCTCAGTCACGTCCAACTCTTCCTGACCCTGTTTGGGCTTTTCTTGGCAAAGTTAATGGAGTGGTTTGCCAGCTCAATTTACAGATGAGGAAACTGAGGCAAACAGGGTTCAGTGACTTGCCCAGGATCATACAGCTTATAAGTATCTGAAGACAGATTTGAACTCAGGTCTTCCTGACTCCAGGTCTAACGCTCTGTATACTGCACCACCCAGCTGCCTTGAGTGCAGCCGAGAGGCATATCCAAAAAGAGAAACCTGAAGAGAGAACCATAGCAGATCTGGAAACTCCATGCACATGAACTTCACATACAGATAGAGTTTAACATAACTTGGGAATCCTCAAATATTTCCTGAGCAATTGTCAGTCATTTATTAAGTGCCTACTATATGTCGAGCGCTGGGAATATAGGAAGCCCTTAATGACACTCAGAGTATCCCAAGGTGGAATTGGCTGCCATAGGAAAAGCATAAATTCCCTTTTATTGGAGGTCTTTGAGCAAAGGCTAGATAATAACTTTGTGGCTAAGGGGTAGAAGGGATTCTGTGTCAGATGCAGGTTGAGGCATCTAGGTAGAAGGAATGCTGGGCCTGGAATCAGGAAGATGAGTTTGAATCCAGCCTCAGACACTTACTAGCTATGAGTCCTTGGACAACTCACTTACCCTCTCAGACTCAGTTTCCTCGACTGTAAAATGGAGATAATATTAGCGCCTACCTCCTAGGGTTGTTGAGAAGATCAACTGAGATATTAGTTGTAATGTTGTAATTAGTTGTAATGTAATATAGTTAGTTGTAATGCAATTAAGTGTAATGTAATAAGATATTACTTTAATGCACTTAGCACAGTGTAGCATATAGTAGGAACTGTATAAATGCTAGCTGGTATTACTACCTATTGGGCAGCTAGGTGATACAGTCGACAGAGTGCTGGGCCTGGAGTAAGGAAGGCACATCTTCCTGAGTTTAAATCCAGCCTCAGACACTTACTAGCTGTGTGACCTAGGCAAGTACGTCACTTAACCCTGTTTGCCTCAGTTTCCTCATCTGTAAAATGAGATGGAGATGGAAATGGCAAACCATTCCAGTATCTCTGCCAAGAAAAACCCTAAATGCGATCATGAAGGGTGGTACAGAGGACTGAAATTATTGAACAACAAAAAATACTGCCTATGAAGTCCTTTCCCATTCTGAAGTACAGGGATTATGTTTCACTAAGTGTAAATGTGTGGCAGTTGCGGAGGAAGATTTTTACTCAAAGAAACACCTATAAAAACTATCCGAAAGTGAAACAGCCTTCCTCGAAAAGGAGCAAATGTTTCCCTTCAAGTGGAGGGTGGAAGGCCATTATGATGGTTTGTTCAGTATGTTAGAGGGGCAATTTTTGTTCAGGTTGGGCTGGATGGCCTCTTACCATTTCTGAGATTTTGTAATTCTGAATCTGTAGTTTTCCAGGAAAATTCTCAAGTGTTTAGAATAAAAGCAGCGTAATGTAGGACATAGAGGGTGTGAGAAGAACAGGGCGCAAGCTACCCTTTTTCCTCTCCTCCTAAAATTTTCCTAGGTCCTGATTGGCTCAGAGGTCAAGTCTCAGGTCATCCCTTCCTTGGCACAGTTTTCTGGTGGCCTCTAGCCATATTGATTTTCAATTCTGGTCATCTAAAGGGATGAAAAGACCCACCCACATGGAGTATGGCCCTTCAGACTTGGCAAATGTCTCAAGACCAAGTGAGTTGCTATGTGCCCTGCTGATCAGGTGAATTTCCAAATAGAGATGGGGAGTTGGAAGGTGAGGTCTCATCAGCCTAAGCTAAGTACTAGAGTATCCTGGCTGATTGTCCTTTTTTAGGCTGTGACTTAAGTAACCTCTTTTTGTTACCTGTTGAATGACCTACCTGTGCTTCATTTCACCGTACCATTGAACCTGAAATCACAAGTTAGTGGCCTGAGTCAGGCCTACCATTAACAGAGGTCCAGTCTGGGAATCTGAAAGACTTGGGTTCAAATCCTGCCTCTGACCAGCATTTAAACTCTCAATATCTGAGGTTAGTCTTTAAAGCTAAGATACATACAAATAGCCAGTTTATGGTGGGGGTTGGGGAATGAACTCATAGTTCTCAAGGTAGGAATGAGGTCCTACGATTTAACTATTATTGTCAATTCCCTCTATCTATAGAAAGCTGGTGCTTTCTCTTCAACTTGGGTCTAAGGGAGCTTAGAGCAGATAAGTCAAACCCTTGGCCAGCAGGCCATACTACTGCCAAGTATGGCTGAACTAGATTAAAATGTAATTGGGAAATATTTAGCAAAATAAAATGAAGATCATATTAATATGTGGTTTTCTAAGTCAATTTGTGCCTCACAGAGATCCTTATACGTGGCCTAGTGGCCCCCATTTCTACAGGAATTTGACACCATTGGCCTAAAGCACTGAGAAATTGAGATTTGCCAAAGGTCACAGAGTCATTATGTGTAAAAGGAGGGACTTGAAGTGACATCTCTCTGACTCTAAGATCTCATCTCAATCCACTGAGACATGCTGCCTCTCAAAGGCCTGGACCCCACTGTCCATCCCCTAGACTCTCCCTCTCCCTCTCTCTCTCCCTCTCTCTCTCTCATTCTTTCTCTCTCATTCTCTCTCTCTCTCTTTCTCTCCTATCTCTCTCTCTTTTTCTCTCTCTTGCTCACACACACACACACACACACAAACAAATTACCTGTTAGGCGCACAAGGAATTTCTGCAGGTTCCAAAAATTGACAAATGTGAAAAATTTAAGGAAATGAGAAATTCATCTTTCAGGGATGGAATAATTCTAGACAGTTTCAGAAGTTTAGGAGAAAAGACTGCTTTTTTTTCCTTGCTCTGAAATTCTGAACTTAACTAACAATTATTGTGAAGATTAATTAAGTTACCTGGCTGGAGACTTGGGAGATGTCAAAAGTTAGGATGCCAGGTCTAGCCAGGAGATGTAGATAAGTGGTCAGTGTTAGGAGGCAGTCTAATGGCTGAACAAGCATTGGTGTTCTCCAGAGTGAAAAGACTCAGCCCTGTCAAAGAGCCAGTACAAAGAAGCGGAAATCAAGTGTCATTTGTAATTAAAATGAGGGCCTAGGATGTTGTTTGAGGATCAAAATGCAGTAGCCAGCTCTTCAAAATAACTTAATAACAGAGATCTGCCAGGGGATTAACTGAGTTTTCGGGACATTCTTTCAGAGAACAAAACGATGAGAATGAAATATTGCAGATGTGTGGATAGCAAAGACGTCCATGGAAACAAATTATCCGCCGATAATCCAATTACCTGTTGCTTGCAGATCTCCAATCTGTTAATTATCTCCATCAATTTTGAATCAGCTTTCCGCCACTGAGATTCGTTCTGGGCCTGCTCAAGTCTGTGCTATTCAACACTTTTCTCTCCTTTTATTTTTTTTTGGGGGGGAGCATGGGGGAGGACAAGGAAAACAGCCTCTTATTTGCACAACTTATATTTATGCATTTTTCCATCCCCATTAAACTGCTGGGAATTAGTATTATTTCCATCTAATATGAAAAACATGGGCAATCTCAGCTACTGAATGTAGCAGCAGATACTGAATATATTAAGCTGGGAATGACATTGTTTATGGAATTCCATAACCATAGATAGCACTTTATAGAAGGCATAAAAACATGATCCATCTCATGTCATACTGTGGTATTCATTCCGATAATCATTCATATCACCCTGTCATTTTTCCACATCAGTGAAACATAATTACGCATTCATGATACAACACTGTCATAGTAGAGAGAAAATGGAAAGCGCTAAGTGGATGCCAGGGTTGTTGTTGTTGCTGTGTGTGTGTGTGTGCACGTGTGTGTGTGTATGATGTGTTCATTCTCTTCCCTACTCCAGCCCCCCAACTTCCCATCTTTTCACAGTCTCTTTGCAAATGACTTCCTAAGCTATCATTTTCCCAATCATCATACACTATTCAGCAAAAGTCCCTTAGGAACCTTCATAATATCTCTATAGTAATCCAAGGAACTTAACATGGAGGGAAGGAAATATCAATATTGTGTGATTATGTTCACGTGACGTAGACTAGACCATGCTGTGTTTTGGACACAAGGTCAAGAGAGTGGACACGTCATAAGTCATATTCTTTTCATTCCCTGGAACATAGTCATAGCTTATCCTGAACCACTCTCACCTGGCCCTCTTCTAATCATATGTAGTTGTGTATGTGATGGCAGATAGGAGTCAGGGGGTGCAGGCTGAAACACAAATCCCAAATCATAGGATCATAGATATGTGGCTTGGAGGGACCTTAAAGGGGACCTAGGCTCATGGGGTCACAGATTTAAATCCAGAAAGTACCTCAAACTTCTTTTAGTTCAATGGCCTTGTTTTATAGGTAAGAAAACTGAAAAGTGACTAAATCTAGACATCTATACTGCCATGCAGTATTAAAGCTATTTCTTTGTTTAGGGAAAGAATACTAAGAAATAGGGAAATCAGGAAAAGCTTTTTTGTAAGAGGAAGAATTTGAAGTAAATCTAGAAGGAATCTAGTGTTTCCATGGGACAGAGGCTAGGGAGGGGATTCTGGCTTGGGGGAAGTCTTTTCAAAGGCACAAGAGGGGAGGGTCAGGGGATGGAAAGTCAAAGCAGGTGGAGAAGCAGGGGAATGAAAACTATGATATTAGCTGCTTAATAAAAGCAACTATTATGTGCCTTAGAAAATCCAACTTGGGTAGAGAATAGAATGTGTAAGGGAGAGTAAAATACAATAAGTTTAGAAATTTAGGTTATAGCTGGATTACGAAATTATTGAAATGCCAAACAGATGAGTTTGTGTTTCGTTCTACCATATTTATCTAGTGAAACGATATCATTTTGAGAGTGAAGGAAGCAAGTCCAGTAAACTGACATGAAATAGCCTTAGAGACAGAGCTGGGCTGAAAATCTGGGTCTCTTGACTTCCAGGCCAGTTCTTGTAGGGTACCATTTTGTGTCTCTAACTAAGCAGGACTAGAGAGAAATGAAGAGTGAGCAGCGCTCTAAAAGGAAATTTGATATTCCTTCTTCTTTTAGCCCAAGTTACTCACAAACTGATGAAACAACAGAAAAAGTAATAAAAATACTGTCAAAGAGCTAAACTTTCCCCTTTCTTTCAAATAAGCTTCCTGTGACTCCACTCACCAATGCTGTAACTTCCCTGACCAAAATACCCTTAGCTAGACACCAATCCCAATATGTTGTCACTTTCCAGGCTGGTCTTCCTCATTTTGAATGTAATCTTTTTGAGGACTGTGAATGTCTTGCTTTTTGTTTGTGCATTTTCAACAATTAAGACTATCTGGTACATAATATACACTTAATGGAGGCAGTTTTTTTAAACTTTTTTCTGACATGGCAATAATTTTGAGTCCCCTTACCTTTCTGTCATTCTTCCAAAAATATCCTGCTTACACCTCAGTGCCCAAGGTGATGGTCCAGAGAACTGACCAGGCTACTACCTATGTAGATACTACAGACCCTACCTTCTCAGTAGCTATGGAGGGCCCAGGAAGGAAAGGTCAGAAACAGATACTGTTTTATTAATAGAAATGAATCTAAAACATGATGCTACTGAACTATAAAGATTATTGGGCCTTTCCATCTTTTCATCAGCTAGACCCACTTCTCTGGGTGTTTTTTTCTTGTTAGAATATAAACTCCTTGAGAGCAGAGACCATCTCACTGTCCACATCACAAGCATTTAGTAAATGCTTTGTTTTTTGTTTTACTTATCCCTTCATACTGTATATCAATCTCATTTTCATGGAAATCTTTATTAAGGAAGTCAGTGATAGTTGATACAATTCTTGCATTAAGGATATGATCAGTCATGGTCATTTGGTTGTTTTAGTCATGTCTGACTCTTCCTGACCCCATTTGTGGTTTTTTTTGGCAAAGATACTGCAGTGGTTTGCCATTTCCTTCTCTAGCACAATTTACAAATGAGGAAACTGAGGGAAGCAGGGTTAAGTGACTCACCCAGGGTCATACATCTAGGAAGGGTCTGAAGTTAGATTTGAACTCAGGAAGATGGGCCTTTCTCACTCCAGGCTCAGCACTCCATGCACTATGGTGCCACCTAGCTGCTCTTTATATTATCAGTAATAGGATTTATTGTTCCATTTCTATGTTCCAAACAAACATTCTATTCTTGGTAATAGAAACTCTAGCTCCGACCCACATGCTTTTTGTTATGGGACAAAATTTGACCGAGGCAGCCTCTTTTCTCTCACCACCATACCTTTTGGCAAGTAGTCGCTTCCATGTAGAGTACATTCTCTTTTCACTTTCGTCTTCTAGAATTTGAGTCAGGTCAAATAAAGTAAAATCAACAAGCATTTTTTAGGCAGCAGGAATTATGTTAAATCTACCAAAAAAAGATGAAAACAAAACAACACAATCCTTGCTCTCAGGGAGCTCATTGTCCAAAGGATGGGACAACATGGAAACAACTGTCTGGATAGATAGACAGACAGAGAGAGAGAGAGAGAGAAATTGCGTATCATCCCATTAAAATCAAGGAGGACTAGGGAAGACCTCTTGCACAAGGTGGGATTTTAAATGAGACTCAAAGGGAGCCAGGAAGTGGAGGTGAAGAGACAGAATTCCGGGCACATCAGAAAGCAGAAATGGAATATGGACTGTATTTTGAGTGAAGAACAGCAAGGAAGCCCTAGTTTGATTTAAAAAAAAAAAAAACACTTTAGATGTCACCTCCCATAGAATACCTTTCATTGTGGTTTATGTCATTTTAATTTTCTCCTCTCAAAATTACATTATATTTATTACATTATTGTATTATATATACACACATATATATATATACATGCACACATGTGTATGTATATATATAAATATACATGTTTATATATACATATACACACATATATATAAATATATGTGTGTATATGTATGTGTGTGTATAATATGTGTGTGTATATATATATACGCATACATATATACGTGTGTGTGTGGATATATATATATATATATATATATATAAATAGTATATGCCTAGAATAACTATAGTAGGTTTAAAGTACTTTGTATGTACATATCCACATATACTCAAAAGTTAGCTCACATTTCTCATGGTTCATTCCATTGGTTACAATTCTTCTTTGCAACATGACTAATATGAAAATATGTTTAATGTGAACGTATATGTAGAGCCTATATCAGATTGCATGCTGCCTTGGGGAGGGGTAGGGAAGGAAGGGAAGAAAATGTGGAACTCAAAAGCTTGTGGAACTGAATGTTGTAAACCAAAAATAAAGAAATAAAAATAATTTTTAAAAAGTTAGCACACAAGTCCCCACTGACACTTTTGCTTCTTTTCTAGTCAGCCAGAGCATACAAATAGACCAAATCAAAGGAAAATAACATAATAAGAAAATTTGCAATAGAATACTCTCTCCAAATACCTTGGGCATTCTCTCTAACAAATACATACACCATCCACGGGTAGATTGAACATGCACAAGGATCATCCGCATGAGGGAAGTATGGAAGGAAGGGTAACTCATACCTCTGATGCCATAAGATCACAAGACCATCCCTGGTATGACAGTTTTAATCAGGACTAACTCCTGTTTGTTTCAGAATCCATCAGTACAAGTGGCAAATTCATATTTCTGCTCAGGTACTGATAGAATGCTTTTCTCAATGTTTCTCAAGGTTATTTCACACACACACACACACACCCAATAAATAAAATCTTGTTAGGAAAGGTGGACAACCATTCTTACCAAAAACATAGACATCCTGGGTTCAGAGAAGGCTAAATTGATTTCTTAAGCTTCTAGTATGTCATTGGCTTTAGTGATCCAAGATACAGCGACTTGTTTTGTCTTTTGGTTAGGCTTATATAAGAGCTGGGTAGAGGAGTACAAAAACATAGGGATTAGAGGTGACTGCCTATTTACACTGTGATAGAGGCTTATTGTAAATCAGCATTATTCATATCAAGAAAAAGAAAATCTCTCTCTCTCTCTCTCTCTCTCTCTCTCTCTCTCTCTTTCCCTCTCCTATTCAAATGGGCCACTTTGCATAGAATGAGACCAAATCAAACACAGTCAATAGAGCTTTTTTTTTTTCAGCTTTTCAGGTATGAAAGAAAGTATATTTAAGGTTGGCATTGAGGAGATCAGCATTCTTTTGCTTTACCATAACCCTAAGTTTCAGTGTGATATTTCAGATTGACTGAAGTGGCAATACTTACCTGGGAGATTATTTTATGTTGTCCTGTAACATCATTATGGACATCCACTTGAGTCTCTCTTCTTTAATATTTTATTTAGGTTGGAGATCACACTTACCTTTATTCTATTGTTACAGTGTTGAACATTTATCTTTTTAAGATACTCAAGTTAATAATGTAAGCATCAGATTGCTTCTTTTCAATTAGTTTTACATCATTTAAAAATCACATGAAAGAGGGGGGTGGAGCAAGATGGAGGCTGGAAAGCAGGGACTTGTGTGAGCTCTCCCCCAGGTCCCTCCAAAAACCTATAAAAATGTCTCTGAACAAATTCTAGAACTGCAAAACCCACGAAATAGCAGAGGGAAGCAGGGCTCCAGACCAAGACAGCCTGGATGGTTGCTGCGTAAGGTCTATCACATGGAGCTAGGAGCTGGAAGCAGAGTGGAGCAGAGCCCAGCGTGGGCCGCTCCCAGACCAACCAGACCAGGAGCCAGGCAGAACAGGCCCTAGCACCCTGAATCGGTGAGCTATGGCAGTTACCAGACTTCTCAACCCACAAATACCAAAGACAACAGAGAAGGTTAGTGGGAAAAGCTGCGAGGGACAGAGCGAAAGTACTTTGCGGTTGGGCCACCAACTCAGGGGCAGCAGAGGTGGTGCAGCTACATAACTACAGCTGCAGTTGCTTCCGGCCCCAGGCCCACCTGGTAGGGGAATTAAGTAGTGGATCAGAGAAGGAGTGCAGAGCCCAGTTGGCGGTTCTTGGGGGAGGAGGGGTGCTGGTGTGGCAGAGCTGGCTGTATAGAAATACCTCCAAAAACAACAGTGCATCCCCTCAAGCTTGGAACAAAGTACTCTCTACTCTACAAGCAGTCATACATTTACAAAAAAATCAAGGGTCAAGTAGTTGGCTGGGAACATGAACAGGCAGCAAAAATGGACCCAGATTCAGACTCAGACTTTGGAATCTTTCTTTGGAGACAAAGAAGACCAAAACATACAGCCCAAAGAAGTCAACAAAGTCAAAGAGCTTACATCAAAAGCCTCCAAGAAAAACATGAACTGGTCTCA
This sequence comes from Trichosurus vulpecula, assembly GCF_011100635.1. Taxonomy (NCBI): domain Eukaryota; kingdom Metazoa; phylum Chordata; class Mammalia; order Diprotodontia; family Phalangeridae; genus Trichosurus; species Trichosurus vulpecula. The sequence goes on from NC_050578.1 coordinate 251,517,268, forward strand.
GCCAATGGAAGAGCTCAAAAAGGATTGGGAAAAGCAAGTTAGAGAAGTAGAGGAAAAATTGGGAAAAGAAATGTGAATGATGTGAGAAAACCATGAAAAACAAGTCAATGACTTGCTAACAGAGACCCAAAAAATTACTGAAGAAAACAACACCTTATAAAATAGACTAACTCAAATGGCAAAAAAGCTCCAAAAAGCCAATGAGGAGAAGAATGCCTTGAAAGGCAGAATTAGCCAATGAGAAAAGGGGTCCCAAAAGACCACTAAAGAAAATACTACCTTAAAAATTAGATTGGAGCAAGTGGAAGCTAGTGATTTATGAGAAATCAAGATATTATAAAACAGAACCAAAGGAATGAAAAAGTGGAAGACAATGTGAAATATCTCATTGGGAAAACCACTGACCTGCAAAATAGATCCAGGGGAGATAATTTAAAAATTATTGGACTACCTGAAAGCCATGATCAAAAAAAGAGCCTAGATATCATCTTTCAAGAAATTATCAAGGAGAATTGCCCTGATATTCTAGAGCCAGAGGGTAAAATAGAAATGGAAAGAATCCACCAATTGCCTCCTGAAAAAAGATCCCCAAAAGAAAACTCCTAGGAATATTGTCACCAAATTCCAGAGCTGCCAGATCAAGGCAAAAATACTGCAAGCGGCCAGAAGGAAACAATTTGAGTATTGTAGAAACACAATCAGAATAATACAAGATCTAGCATCTTCAACATTAAGGGATCAAAAGGCTTGGAATATGATATTCTAGAGGTCAATGGAGCTAAGATTAAAACCAAGAATCACCTACCCAGCAAAACTGAGTATCATGCTCCAAGGCAAAATATGGATTTTCAATAAAATGGAGGACTTTCTAGCTTTCTCAATGAAAAGACCAGAGCTGAATAGAAAATCTGACTTTCAAACACAAGAATGAAGAGAAGCATGAAAAGGTAAACAAGAAAGGGGAATCACAAGGGACTTACTAAAGTTGAACTGCTTTGTTTACATTCCCACATAGAAAGATGATGTGTGTGATTCATGAGACCTCAGTATTAGGGTAGCTGAAGTGCATATACATACATACATACATACATATACACACACACACATGCACACACACACACATACACACACACACACACACACACACACACACACACACACATATATATAGACAGAGGGCACAGGGTGAGTTGAATACGGATGACACCTAAAAAAATAAAATCAAATTAAGGGATGAGAGAGGAATATATTGAGAGAGGGAGAAAGGGAGAGATAGAATGGGGTAAATTATGTCACATATAAGTGGCAAGAAAAAGCAGTTCTGTTGTAAGGGAAGAGGGGGCAGGTGAGGGGGAATGAGTAAATCTTGCTCTCATCGGATTTGACCTGAGGAGTGAATAACATACACACTCAATTGGGTATCTTAACCCACAGGAAAGAAGGAAGAAGAAGATAAAAAAGGGGGGATGATAGAAGGGAGGGCAGATAGGGGGAGGAGGTAATCAAAAGCAATCACTTTTGAGAAGGGACAGGGTCAAGGGAGAAAATTGAATAAAGGGGGATAGGTTAGGAAGGAGCAAAATGTAGTTAGTCTTTCACAATGTGAGTATTGTGGAAGGGTTTTACATAATGATACACATGTGGCATATGTTGAATTTCTTGCATTCTTAGGGAGGGTGGGTGGGGAGGGAAGAAGGAAGAGAATTTGGAACTCAAAGTTTTAAAAACAGATGTTTAAAAAAAAGTTTTTACATGCAACTAGGAAATAAGATACATAGGCAATGGGGCATAGAAATTTATCTTGCCCTACAAGAAAGTAAGGGAAAAGGGGATGGGAGGGGAGTGGGGTAACAAAAGGGAGGGCTGACTGGGGAATGGGGCAACCAGAATATATGCCATCTTGGAGTGGGCAGGAGGGTAGAAATGGGGAGAAAATTTTAATTCAAACTCTTGTGAAAATCAATGCTGAAAATTAAATATATTAAATTAAGCAAATTTTACAAAAAGAATTTAAAAAGTCATGAAAAAGAAAATCACAGCTAGAAGGAGGAGCTTAGATCATCTCTTTTTGTAAAGAAGAAAACAGAGCATCAGAAAGTGAAATTAGCAGAAAAGTCAGCTTTAGAAATTCACTTCAATTCAACAAATATTTTATGTTAGATCTATGTGAGATGTGTCCTATGCTGACTTCTGGGATTAAAAAAAAAGTTATGAATAGCTTTTGCTCTCATGGGAATTAAAGTTTTATAGGAGTATTAAACAATGTTAGATGCTACAAAAAGGTAGAGAACAAAGGCAAAAAAAGTAATTGGATTTGGTGATAAGGGTGTTGCCTACAGATTGTCATAAGAGTGGGGGGTGGGTCAAAAAAATTCCAAGGGGAGGCAAGTAAATATGTGGTACTTACATGGACTGCAAATTTTTTTTTTAAGAATTTTGGCCTTGTAGGAGAAGAAAAAGAAAAGGCAATGGCTTGTGGTACTGGCATTGCATGGCCTTTGGTGGCCTGTAGTCAATGAAAGTAGGTGTTTTTATTTGTTTTGTTTTGTTTTATTTTAGGTAAGACCTGATTCTATTTGTAGGCTTAGAAGAAGGAATAAAAAGGGAGAGACTGAAGATATATGAGAGAGATCGGTGGTTAATGAAATAAAGGGATGTAAGAGCTAAAAAAGAGCAAAATTAAGAATAGAGTTGGAAAGATTAGTCTTGGTAAAGAGAAAGATCGTCCTTTTCCCTGAGTCTAGATTGAAGGACTTTGTCAGTATGACTTTAGGAAAAACTCCTAAACCTCTCTGGGTCTCATTTTCTCTATCTTGACATTTGTGTCTGGGGTAGGGAGAGGGCAGGATCCTTTTCTACTAGAATACCTCACTTATCTTTTTAAATCTATGTTATTAGGACAAAAGGAATGGTGAAGTTAATGTGGTATTTCTAGGAAAAGAGGAAGGGAGTTGAGATGGTTCATTTTGGAAGGCTTAAATATTCTCAGAATAGCACCACCTCAGATCCACCTCCTTATAGGGTCACTACTATCTCAAAGTTCAAGGTAATTGTTATGGATACCCACTCCTAAAACTGTAGCCCATTAGCTTTTACCAGTACTCTTTCTGTTAATAGTCACCCTATAGATACAATCAGTTGAAATCAAAGGCATTTACTAAAACTGAATAGTAAGAAAACTACAAAACATTCCCTCCCTAAATTTGGGGCAAACTTTTGACCTGGCCATTTCCTGAGAGTAAAGGGAATAGATACTAAGATCCTGAGGAAGGAAGTAAGAGTTGGAATATACTTTCCATTGCTATTTCTTTAATTTATATTATTTGATTAAATTCCAGTAAAGGCTTAAGAAAAAAAAAGCAAAACAACTCTAATGGGGTTGATTTTTTTTTCCCCATCAGTAACAGAGAGAGCGGCTCTTACAATCTGATATGGGCTTCAATGAGGATCTGAACAAAAAGGTGATGAGGCTGAAGGGGGAAATCAGAAAACTTTGCAGTTCTTTCTGGATGTTAACTTTAGAAGCTGACATTTTGATTGAAGTGAATTCAGAAAACATCATATATATTCACCTAGGAACACCTACTTAAAATGGAACACAAAGATACATTTTATTAACTGTCCACCATTCTGGATTACCCATGGCTCTGGTTCCTTCCATCAGTGAATGATAATTTCTTTAAACAGTATGTTTAAATTAAATTAAATTAAAAATTCTTTAAATCCACATACTTCAAGTCTGAAGCTAGCACAATAGGCAGCTAGGTGGAACATGGGACACAGCACTGGAACTTGAGTCAGGAAAGTTTGAGTTCAAATCAACCTCAGGTGCTTACTAGCTGTGTGACCCTGGGAAAGTCATTTGACTTCTGTCTATTTCAGTTTTCTCATCTAGAAAATGGAGATCATAAGAGTACCTACCTCCCAGGGTTCTGGTGAGCATAAAATGAGGTAATATTTGCAAGGCATTTTGCACACTTCAAAGCACTATATAAATGCTAGCTATTATGGTCATTATTGCAATCATTAACTCTGATGAAAGTTGCATTTGAAGAATAATTTCTGCATTATTTTAGGACCATCTAAGGTTGATCCTAGGCACTTAGAATCTAATTTTCTTTTGGGACTATGATCCATTTTCAATATTACTCAGCTATTGATCTAAATATGGCTTCATGAGTTACCCTCTAAGGAACGAAGTGATCCTTTTAAAACAAGGTTAATAATGACCTTACAAACTGTTCTAATGTACTTTTCATTCTAGTTGAAAAACTCCTTTCAAAGAATGATGTTTGCCTTCCTAGGTCATGCATGTGACTACAACAAAGATCCCAGGAGAACATCTATCCTTCCTACAATCAGACAGCTCTGAGGATCTTGTAGGATCATTGGATCTATACCTCACCACGTTCTCTGACTCTCATACTCATACTTGAAAAAAATTAAGTTATATTTAAGCAGGACAAAGAAATATGGAGTTCTGGATAATTTAGGTTTGAAAATATAGCAGGTGATTCTAATGCTTCCTGGAATTTAAATGGGGCATATGAATCAAGGAGACTAAATATATACAGACCTACATTTCCCAACATCCCTTGAGTTTGCTCATCTCTTTACCTTCAGAGTCCAGATACTTCCAATCTGCTATTGCATGCCATTCATTTCATGAGACTGAGAGCAGAAAGGTTCATAAGACTGAAAGCCTTAAGTGGGACATGCAGTTAAAGCCATTTGATTCCTACAGAACCTGTCACAACCTCTGAGCTGCTGTAGCTGTGGCTTGAGTTGGACAATATGATAAGTGGACCAGATTAAATTTGAAGAGCTAGTGGTTGAGGAAGATAGGCTGAGGTGTTGAACATATGTGTAAATATATATATATATTATATATACACATATATATATATATACATATACACACACATACATACACATGCACGCACACACATAGATGTATGTATATGTGTGTGTGTGTGTGTGTGTGTGTGTAAGCTAGAACAGCTTACTGTTTCTAGACTGGAGTGAGACTGAATAGTATTGATCTATGCCTTGAAACAACAGCCTTTGGGATATGGAGTAGTATACCACTTTGAAACCATAATTTTCCTTCTTGAGTTCCTAAATTGCTTGATGAGCCAATTTTGTTTCAAATATGATTCTCCCATTTCTCTTAAGGTCCCATGTAATGAGTATAGTTTTCAGAGGTGGAGAGGTTTCAACAAATTAACCTATTTATAATTTTGTCATGTGTTGGTAAAGTAACTATTTTAGTAAATATGTGGCTGTTTGAAAATTCAATGATTTGATTCTATGAATGAAATTACTCGGTCAAAAAACAGGGATTTCCCAAATTCAAAGAGAGGGCTAACATACTAAGATGAGAGATGGTTCTACTTTTAATAATTGCAAAGTATGTTCTATATCCTACTCCTAGATTTGTATTGAATCCAGGGCTAGTACTCAGGCACTGAGGTCAAGGTGGAAGGAGTCTGAAAGTTAGAAAGTAGAGCTCCTTCTGGTGAGCATGGGAGATATTGCAGCTTCTGGAAAGCGGGATTAAATGCATTAAATATCCTCTGATGAAACCACTTGACTAATGGTAGCATCCCTGGTAGCCAGATTATAAACTATACCCCATTGGAGAGAGGGTAAATTAATTGATAGATTTCATGACGGTAATGACTTGACTTCTTCTCTGGAGGTTTTAGGAAGCAGGTAGTAAGTCAAAGATGGAGGCTTAGTAGTTGTTCTGTGATACCATTAAATAAAAATGGAGGCCATATACATATCGTTAAAGTTTAAACAATCTTTTCTGGCTTTTTCTAGTGATCAAATTAATGAGATAATTTAATTAATTAATCAACAAATGTTTGTAAATTAAGACGGTACTGTGTACATAGCAATATACTAGGCACTGGAAGAGATATAGAAGTTAGATAACAAAATCCTTGACTTTCAGTAGCTTACAGCCTAGTGAACATTATATTTTCCATAGACCTAGGATAGTGCTCCCCACATTAGGACTATTAATAGCCAATGATTTTGTTGAATGGATGAATGAATAAGTAAGAACAAGACCACATGTGCTAAAATTGGTATAATCACAGTCAGAAAGCTGAGCAACAAGCATTTCTTAACTACTTACTATGTACTAGGCACTATGCTCAACTATGGTTACCAAGAGCAACAAAAAGAAAGAGAATCTCTGCCCTCAAGGATCTTATATTCTAATGGGAAAAGATCTACACAGAAGGGATCTAAAGGGGAAGGGTGGTACTTAAACAGGGGCATGGTATCAAAGTCTAGACAGTCAGCTCCAGAGCTGGGAGGGCAGTGAAATAAAAGATGGCTGGCTTGAGGCGTTCTTCAACATGGGAGTTTTAGGAAGTACTCATCAATGGGATCGAAAGGCTGCAAGGGCAGAGGGACATTCCAGAGTGAGAAGATTGCAGAGAAGGGGGGACAATTCAGGGTGAGAAGGCAGCTAAAGCATGATGGTGAAGTCTAGACAATCAGAAGCAGAGCTGAAAGAGAAATGAAGGAGGGTTGCCCAGGGCTCATCTTCACAGTGGAGGTTCCAGAAGAATTCCTGTATGCTGGGGCCAGCTTTTACTAGCTTGTGAGAGCTAATGTTAAATTTTCAGTGTGAGCATTTACACATCAGGAACTACAGAAATCAGGGCTTTGTTTATTGTTTTGTTAACTGTCCAGACTTAAGAAAGCATTGGAAAATACCAAATAATGCATATTAAGTTTAAAACTATATTACACATACTTCTTTTTTCTTTTTCTTTTCTTTTGTTTTAGACAGTGGGTGGTTCAATAACTCACCAATGAGAGAAGGCAATTTCAATGAGATAGATGTTCCAGGGAACCTAAGTGATAATCTGGTTCAAATCTTTTGTTTTTAAGATGAAAAAAATTGACCTAGGGACATTGATTAATCAGGGAATAAGGCAGGATTGGGATACAGAAATCATAGGGTTATAAAATAAAAAGAGCAAACATTTACATACCACTTTAAAGTTTAGAAAACACTCATATTCATTATCTCATTTGATTTTTACAACAATACTATGAAATAGGTGATATTTTTATACTCTTTTTATATTGAGGCACAGACATGTGAAGTAACTTGTTGGAAGGCACTTTAGAGGTCATTGAATAGAGCCCCCTTATCTTACAGATAACAAAACTGAAACACAGAGAGGCTAAGTGATTGTTTGCCCAGGATCACACAGCTTGTAATTGTCTGAGATAGGACTTGAACTCAGAGCTGGATGGGAAAGGGATGGGAACACCAGTCAGAGGGAAGTACATGGATCAATGGTGGAAACATGAATGCCATTTAAAGAACATTGTGCAGAAATGGATCTGAATGGAACAAAGGACCTATTTAAATAGTAGGAAATGAGGTTGATTAGATTGACATAAGATTATGGTGTGCCTTGATTACCAGGCTGAATAGCTTGGATTTGCTCCAAGAAGAAGCAGTTAATTTCCTTTCAGATTTCCTCCTCCATAAATACCCTACTCTGATGTTGTACAGTAAAGTGAAGGTGGCCCTTGGCTATTGAAAGTTAAACAAGCAAAGCACAACTTTCCAGGAGTCCTTTCAAGCTGGCAAGACTCCAAATCTGTACCTACTGATGGGCTGTGTCTGCTGTTTGAAGACCAGCCTAGTCAAGTACAGAAACACTCATCCCCAGAAAGCTTGGCCAGAAGGCCAAGATGAACCTTATCAGACTTATTGACCCACAAAGCAGACAAAACAAAACCCCCTCAGGGGAACCAGTGCTATAGACCTTTTGTACTTTTGCAGTGATGTTGGAGAACCGTTAGAAAAGGAAAAAAGTCTGCTGAGAATGGCTTTCTATACATTTTAATCATGGGTATTTAGCCTAAAATCTTTGTCCAAGCATGACACTCTACTAAAGGAATTAAACTACCCCCATACTAACATTTTTGATGTAAATAAAACTAGACCTATAAGGTAGTTTCCCTAAACAGGGAAACAGGCTGCAGATCATCCTCAAAATAATAAATGAATAAAGAAATTGGCAGATTGGATTTCACGAGGCATCCAAAAGTAACAAGAAAATTAATTTCATGGGACATTCAATCTTCTCACTTGGTGGTATTTACTATGAGTTTAAAGCATAAAGAATATTTTGAAGTGTTCATTTTTTTTAATCAGACCAGTGATTTCATTGGTACAGGGAAGTCAAAGTGAGAAAACTCCCTTAATTAAACCAGATCCAGACATTGTAGATAATTTGTAGCCTTAGAAAGTTCTCTGGGGCACTAAGAGGCTGAGACTTACCCACAGTCACACTGCTCAGATATGTTAAAGGTGAGACTTGAACCAGATCTTCTTTTTTTAAGTATATAATATTTTATTTTTTCCAAATTTCATGTTGAAACATTTTTTTTAATTTTTGTTGGTTTTTTCCTGACTTTTGAGTTTGAAATTCTATTTTTCCCTCCCTCCTTTTTCTCTCCCTTCTCTGAGAAGGTAAACAATCAGATACAGGTTATACATGTTCTATAATGTAAAATATTTCTATATGTCATTTTGAAAGAAAGGAAGCCAAAAATAGGATGCTTCAGAGGCACATCATATGCTTCATCCTTTGTCCTTTGAGATTGTCTTGGACCAATGTATTACTGAGAATAGTTATGTCATTCACAATTCTTCATCATACAATATCGCTGTTACTGTGTACAATATTCTCCTGGTTCTGTTCAAATCTCTTTGCATCAGTTCATGTAAGTCTTGAACACAGGTTTTCTTGACATAAAAACCCAGCCCTTTATCCTTTATGCCACAATGCCTCTCTGTATATAAAATTAGTTGTCAATAATATGCCAAAATCTATTGTATATTATGGAGTAGAATTTTACGAAACCTGGAAGGTCTTTATGAAGGTCTTCTGTTTTATCTCCATCCTTGTTGACCAGTCCAAAAGGGTTAAAAATAGTTAGAAATTTTCCTTTTGGAAAATATGATTCCATGTTAAGAAATGAAAGAGATCAAAGGGTTGAGTCACAGCAGCACTTTCTATGATGGTGAAGAACTGGAAATGAAGTGAATACACATTGATTGGAGATTGTCTAAATGAATTTTGGTACATGAATATGGTTGAATATTATTGCTCTAAATTAGAAAAATGTAGAGAATTCAAATAAATATGGGAAGACAGATGAACTGATGTAGAACAAAGTAGGTAAAAACCAGGAAGACAATATATACAGTGCCTACAATGAGGTAAAGGGAAAAAATAATAAATAGAAGCTGAAAGGTGTACAGTTAGAAGGATCTAAACTGAGAAGATATGAGAAAATGCAACTCTCTCCTTTCTTTGGAGACATGTGGATATGGAACGTCCCATTTGTCAGACATTTAATGTGTCTGTTGGTTTTCCTGAGCTGTGAGTGTATGCAGACAAAAATTTTGAGAAGAAATATCCTGAGAAGAAATTAAGTGGTAAAAACAGTTAGACAGAAGCTCTTAATATTGCCACCAAACCTTGTATCTAATACTATGCTAAGGTCTGTGACGTAGCAGTAATTATATTCCAAAGCCAGTAAGTTCACCTCGATGTAACAACAAGGAAATTATAACATAGTATTACAGCAAAGAACTAAGTCATCCTGTAACCTTCCCCCCTGCTGGGGCCTTCCAGTAAACACTCATGAATCCCAACTGTTTGCTTGCCTGCATTCTCTCCTCTCTCAGTTCTCTGGTCTCCACTTCTGCTCTGCACTCTCTCTGCATCTTTCTGAGTTCTGTAGCTCTCTAGTCTGTAGAATCTCAGCTCTGTCATCCTGGAGATCTTACTTCTCCTTGTGCTGAATTCTGGCCTTAATGGCTACCCTCAGAGTATACATACCATATTTCCCCATGTATAAGACGTGCCTTAATTTGGGGGCCCAAAATTTGGAAAAAAAATGTATTACATAAAGTCATTGAACTCAATTTTTATTCATCTGCCCATAGCTTTCAGGCATCTTTTGGGCAAGTCTGGTGCATGTACGCATGCTTAGTCCATTCCGTTTCATGAAGCTGAAACACCAATTGTGTCCTCCTTTGAAATCAGTAACTTCTTTTTCATCAACAATTCTTCTTACCTCATGCTGAACCATCTTTGTGGACCCAGGAATTCCAATTGCCTTTTGCTCTTCAATCCATATCTTCAATTCCCTCTCTAAATCAGGCCATTTTGCTGATTTGCCTCTCATGGCCTTCTTCCGATGTGTTTTCAGTAGGGTTTCTTCTTCCCGTAGCCAGTATCCGATTGTTTTCTCATTTGGAAGAGAACCAAACTTACATTCAGCAGTACAATTTCCATTCACTTTTGCAAACTGAATCATTTTTAACTTGAATTCAGCACTGTATGAAAATCTTTTCTGAGCCATGTCTGGGCAGAACGTTGTTGCGACAACTTGGTTAGTAGCTGCTGTGGGGGTGAAAGACCAACACAAGCACAACAACAAGAATGCTGCCAGCACAGGTTCTTTTATCTCCTTTACCAAGGAAAGTAAGGTTAAGGGGTTAACAATCTTATTTTAATCCAACTTATACATATAAACTCACTTAGTTCAGGAGGAAAAGCCAGCAACCTGAACTTCAGAGTAAATACAAATACAAACATAAATTAGAAACAGAACAAGTCACAAAGTTACCCAAAAGCATCAACATCTCAGTTCAGCCAGGAGGCTCTTAGAGGGGCTGCCCAGAGTCCCTCATCTCTAGGAGTGACAGCCTCAAGCAAATTGCTCTGTTCTCTCTTTTTATACACTCTTTGGCCATCATCAAATGTCATCTGAGAGACCAGAACTCAGGCTCCTTCTATTGGCTCTGGTCTTAGCAGTTCCTCTTAGGATCCCAAGGGCTTCACGCCCACATAGACTTAGCACCTAGTAGATAGGGGTTTGGGCATGGGGCTTTGCACTTAGTAAGGCTCAATCAAAGAAACTTAATTAATCAATCTAAAACAGTAGGAAAGTCCCAACTTAATTGCCAATACAAACATGACAAAATGTAACCTAATATACCAGTAACAAATTCAAAACAATGAGTGCAAAGACAACAAGTGGGAAAAAGTGGGAAATGCAAGTAAAAAAAAAAAAACTACAACCACTGTGTAAGACGCACCCAGTTTTTAGACCCCAAATATTTCATAAAAGGGTGTGTCTTATAGATAGGGAAATAAGGTACCTTGTATAGGGCTGGGGCTTAGCACCTAATAGCAAAAGGGTGTGGGCCTGCCTACAAGCAAGCTTCTCCGAACCAAGCTTCTCTTAACTGGCTCCACCTGAGGCCTATTGAATGGGCAGGGAAGATCTTTGATCATATTAGCACCACAGCTGTCCAGAGGTGGGACTTGAGATTTTAAACATTTTATGCAACATCTCCAAGTCTGAGGTGCCCCCAGGATGAGGGAAGTGAAATAAAGGAACCAAGTCTGGCCCAACAGAGTGGCAGGCTTGCCATTATCCCAAGGAAGCCATCAGTTCTAAAGAGCACATTGGAAATCATTGCTTTTATTTTGGTTGATGATTACATAGGCAGGAATTGTTTTCTTTTTTCCTTTTCTTACATGTCTGTGCTCTAAAAAAATACTTTCAAAAACACCTCTAAGCCAACTCTAAATGAAAACCATTACTGTTGGTAGGAGGTCCAATTAGAGTCACTTGTAAAATGTTTGACTTGTCATGGAATAAAAACCTGATTCTAGTATTTACCATAAGAATGTTGGAAATAAAGTAAACGTTCTCTCAGCTACCTGCCACATTACTAAGGCTAGTAGGGGATTAGATAGAAGAGTATGAGAAATGTCTCAAATTAGAATCTTAACCAATTAAAAAAAAAAAGGTCATGGAGTCCTCCAAATGATCTTCTTGGCTTAGGGATAGGGATAGGGATTTGTAGTTAGGATAGCCCTAGCTTTCAATTTGGCACTATATACTTTACATCTATGCAACCATGGCCAAGCTCCTTAACCTCTCTAAGCCTCAGTTTCTCAATCTGTAAAATGGGGGTGATAATAACAACACCTACCCCACAAGCTTAATTAATATATAAGTTGTGATCATATTCCCATTCAAAACACAGTGGCCCATATACACTCCAGCTACTAATATTATTAAGAACTCTCCAATTAATTTTCTCCAATTAATTTGGCAGCTAAATGGCTAGTAGATAGAGGGCTGGGCATGCAGTCAAGAAAGACCTGAGTTCAAATGTGACCTCAGATACTATCACTAGCAGTAATATGTTGGGCAAGTTACTTAATCTCCATTTGGCTTAATCCATTGGAGAAGGAAATGGCAAAACACTCCAGTATCTTTGCCAAGAAAATCCCATACAGGGTCAGGAAGAGTCAGACACAATTGAATGACTGAACAACAATTAATTTAACAAATAAAAGACCATTCTATGATCCCGCAGGATGAATCCTTGGACTACAAAAAGAGTTGTCCTTGTCATTTGTTCACATAGCTTGCCCTATATCTTTGCAAGCATGTCTAAAGCCATTTGACTTGTTCTGAAGATAAATACTGCAGTAACAAATTCACTGTTTAACATCCTTAGGTCCATGACTGCATGATGACACATAAAATCATAGATTTAGAGTAGGAAGTAAACTTTGAGGCCATCTGCTTCAATCCCTTCATGTTAACAATGAAGGTAATCTAAGAATGACTATCTACAAATGTTGACTGTGGGTACTCAGGTTAAAATCTTTGTCTAATGGCTAGCAGCTTTGACATTCTACTAAAGGATTTGAACCACCTGTACACTTACATTATTGATGTAAATAAAACAAGACCTATAAAGTTGTTGTTCAGTTGTTTCTGATTCTTCATTATCCCATTTGATGTTTTCATGGCAAAGGTAGTAGAGTGGTTTGCCATTTCCTTTTCCAGCTCATTTTACAGATGAGGGTTAAGTGACTTGCCCAGGGTCACACAGCTAGCAAATGTCTGAGGTCGGATTTGAATTTAGGTCCTCCTGACTCCAGGGCCAGCCTTCTATCCACTGGGCTGGATATATACCAGCTGTCCTATACCAGCCTCTAAAGATGTTTCCTTAAATAGGGAAGCAGGTTGCAGACTGTCTTCAAAATAATGAAGGCCAGAGAGATTTTGGCATGTCCGATGTCACACAGATACAAAATGGCAGAGTCTGGGATTTGAATATTAATCTGAATTGTTTGTTAGTTTGTTCAGTTTGTTTCATTGTAGCCTGTTCCCAGGAGAATACTAGTTTATGGAAATAGACTATTGTTTTCATGACATTTCCTGTGAATTCATGGTCATCACTTTATTGAGTCAGCAATATTACATTCCTGTGGGCCCAGACAACAGCCACAAGCTTTCTATAGAACTTTACAGACGACATCATCCTACTTGATCATCTAATATGTACAATTCTGACCTTCCCCAGAGAAGGAGTTGAACTGATGTGATCCCTGTGGAGATCACGTGAAAGGAAACAGATTCAGAGACAATATGAATTCCTAGGATCATAAGATGAGAATGGAAGTGACCTTCAAGGTCCAATAGTTCAACCTTTCATTTCAATCAGTCAGTCAACAGGTATTTATTAATATATGCTATGTGCTAAACACTATGATAAGTGCTGAGAATACAAATACAATTATCCCACGTGATCTGGAAAATCCGTGTAAAAATTTTTGGCCCTCCCTTCATGCCAAAGAAGAAGTCTGAATTTTTAAGGTATTAAAAATAAAATATGATAATAAAATATATATATTTTATGCATTTCTGAGTTTCTAAACATTTTCTCTGTTGTCCACTGGCCTTTGCTTGTCATCTGCTGCTTCCGCAAAACTCCCCTAAAATTCCCATTTAAATCAAAACCTCAATGGGAAAAGTCTCCATGTGGAAGAGATAACTGTACAAGCAATACGAACTGTAGTCCTGGCCCTCGAGGCACTTAGATTCTAGAAGGTAAGATAACATTGAAAAGGAAGCTGAAAAGTGGGTAGAAGAGGGGAAGAACAAGTTACTCAGAGCAAAAATAAGATGGATTAAGCCAACAGGGGTTCAGTCTGATATAAAATGAAAAAAAAGCTGGTCTGAGTGCTACCCTTAAAAGGAGTTTCTGGAAGGACCCAGGAGATGAAGAAACTGGAATTTAAAGAGGCTAATTTGACTCATTTGAGATAACAAACTTGTAAGTAATGAAGTAATCGGGCCATATATCTAGAGATAGTGAGGAATGTTAGAGAGAGATCAAGTCTAACCTCATTTTACTCCTGAGGAAACTGAGTGACTTGTCCAGGGTTACACACCTTTGGAGTCTCTGAGGTTGGTTTTGAACCCATCTTCTGATTCTAAATCAAGAATTCTTGCTACCATAATCCACAGCCAACTAGCTACAAAATGCAAAACCTCTCTGTCTCTGTGTGTGTCTCTATACATGTCTGTTTCTCCCTCTGTCTCTATCTGTCTGTGACTGCCTATCTCTGTCTCTATGTCTTTCTCTGTCTTGTCTGTCTCCCTCAAAGAGGTCCTTTGCATAAATACATGAAAGACCCCTCTACCAACAGAGAGATACCAACATAGTCATAAGATAATTTAGACTCTTAAGGAGTTGCAGAAGGTTTAGGGAAGTTATTTGCTTTTGATCACATGACCATTAAGAGTTAACAAGCTTTATTTGAAACTAATCTAGGACATCTCAGTACAATGGGAACTGAGTTCAGACCCATGCTCCAATCCTTACTATGTACCTCTCAATAATTCACTTTCCACCTTTGGGTGTCAATTACCTTTAAAATGGTGATGATGATAAAATAGTCAAAGGGATAGCAACTAGACCTGAAATTTCACTGGTATAATCCTGGTGAGGAAACTTTACTAAAGTTTTCCTGTGTTTGCAACACTATGTTTTAGAGAGCAGATTAGAGCCCAAAGGGGGAAAAATGCCTGTGATTGGCTATTATTATGTGTCAGAAATGAGAGCTGAGCTCAGGTTTTCCAGCTTTTCAGACTGCTTCTCTATCCAATAACTTTTTTTCTTTTTTTTTAACGTGTGGGTTGTCCATTTTTTTTGAAGGGAGGAAGGAAGAGCAATTGGGGTTAAGTGACTTGCCTAAGGTCACACAGCTAGTAAGTGTGTGGATTGTCTAAGGCCAGATTTGAACTCAGGTCCTCCTGACTCCAGGGCCATTGCTGTACTCACTGTGCCACCGAGCTGCCCCTCTATCCAATAATTTTAAAAAGAGAAGTCCTCAAAAGTGGGTGTTTGTCCCTTTTCTGCCCCTCTGAAAAGATTTTTTTTTAACCTATCCTACTCCTCCTGGATCTCTGACTAATATGGCTCAGCACCACACATTGAGTCTTTATCTCTGTAATTCATAATATAAAAGTCCATTTATAGCACAAAATAATGGGCATATTTTATTTCTAATTAAGATTACTCATCTGTTCACACCCACCAAGATTTCTACTGTGCTTTTAATTTATCACTGCTTACTTTCATGCACCCAGTTTAATCACACTAACGCCAGGAATTAGATCATTATAACCAGAGCTGTACTGAACTAATTTAATCTTCTCAGGCAAAAAGAAATCAGAACATTTTAGATCCTAGGGAGGTTTGTGTGTGTGTGTGTGTGTGCGTGTGTGTGTGTGTGTGTGTGTATGTGTATTTTAAAAACATATATATATATATATACAAAAGGATATTCCCTAGCTCACATTAAATCCTAATTTAGATACTTAGAGTTGAGATTTGATTATCATATAAAATCTTACATTAGTTAGTTTCCAAGGAAAATTAACTTTTGCTTCAAAGCTACAGTAAGCTCAGGCACCCAGTGTATCACATGGATTTTGGACTTCAGAATGCAGTTAAAAAAAAATCTCAGGGGATGAGGGAGGAGGGAGCAGAGGGGAATGTATTTCTGAGATCAGAGAAGACAGTTGAGCAGTACATTAACCTTGAAGTCCCAGATCAGGAGCAAGTGAAAATGAGTTTGGGGCTCTCATCCCCTTCATGATACGAGTTCCTAAATATGTAGCCTTCGAGCCAAATCCTTACCAAGGATAACACCTCTTGACTTTGACTGAACTCACCAATGTGTATCTGGAAGAAGGACTTTCAAAGGGGATGACTGAATTGCAGCTAAAATTTCCAATGCAACCAAGTCAATATGCCCTATGTTTGCCTCAGGGAATGGGGGGGTAGGGGTGGGCAGGAATGAGGGGCAGAGTGTCAACCTGGCATAAATTGGAACTTCACTAGCCCATAAACTGTGTATTGCGAGGTGAAAGAATAAGGTTACTGACAACAAAGGTTCACAGTATATACTAAGCAGTCAATTCGAACAAGGCAGCTAGATGGTGCACTGGATAGAGCACCATGTCTAGACTCATGAAGACTCATCTTCCCAATTTCAAATCTGGCTTCAGACACTGTGATCCTGGGCAAGCCTCAGTTTCCTCATGTGTCAAATGAGCTGGAGAAGGAAATAGCAAACCACTCCAGTATCTTTGCCAAGAAAACCCCAAGTGAAGAGTCAATCATAACTGAAACAACTGAACAACAACCAACCAATGATACTATTAGCATTTATATAGCACTTTATGGTTTTCAAAGTGCTTTACATACATTATCCCACTTGATCCTCGACAATCCTGCAAGATAGGTTCTGTTATTATCCCCATTTTACTGACAAGAAAACTGAGGCTGAGAGAGATTAAGTGACTGGCCAAGATCATATAAATGTTAAGTATCTCAGTCAGGAATACAACTCAGGTCTTCCTCACTTTAATAATCCCAGCACACATTCTATCTACCATGCCACCTCGCTGCCTGTAATTCTGTTACCTTATGATGACAGCTATACAAAACACTCAACACATGCCATCTCATTTGACCCTCATAATAACCCTGTAAGGTTGCTACTAATTACATTATCATCCTCATTTTGTAGGTAGCCAAAGTCAGGCTCAGAGAAGAGCAAGCAATTTGGCGCAGGCCACATAGCTACTAAGAGTCAGTTAGGAGGTGAACTGGAGTTTTCTTGATTCCATTTCTAGTCTTCTATCTAGCTAGTCACGCTGCTTTTATTCATGATAATCCTCTACTTTATGATGCTCTTCCATATCTGCTCCATGAGCCCAACTCCTATGTTTTCCTCAAGGATTGCCTCTAGCTGCATTTGCCTCCTCTGATTAACCTTGTCCACAATGGTTTATCCCTTTTCTGAAGTCCGGGAGCACTAGCTTATTTTTATTGTCTTGTGTTGTTCCCTAAATTTTTCATGCATCTATCACAGGGAATACATGTCTAAAGCAAATTTTCACTTTCCATAGACTCTAGCTACCTATAAACTACACATTGCTAAATACCCTCATTACTATTTCAGCCTATGCATTACACATAGTTTCTGCAACATTTTTGCTCATTTCTGAAGTGAACTATTTTGAAGGCATTCTTACGTTTGCCTTAGTTGCTACGTTCTCATAAATTTTTGTCCGCCCAGTAGATGGAAAGGTTTTTGCTTTTGTTTTTGTTAGATGAGGAAATTCCATTTTTTTAAAATCTCTTTAGTAAATACCCTTGCCCATCCCACCACAGCATAACATTGTTTATTCAGCCACAAAGCCTGGCCTAGATCTGTGCTCACAATATGTACTCACTAACTCTTTTTGGTGTCTCCTGAAATCCTAGAGGATAAGGCCTTAATCAGGGATCAGGGTATTATCTCAGAGGGATGGTGTAGAGGATGTATAGGTCTGTTTCCTAGAAAGAGCAGCTACCTTCTAGGCCTTACCTTATAGTCCTCTGGTTGCCTTCTGAAACTTCTATGGTAGCCCCATAGGAAAGCCCGATTCCATCCCCATCCCTGTATTCCCGCATCCACAAACTCCCAAATGGACAGGCCACTCTGTCTTCTGGTGCAATCATGCCCAAGTTTGGATGTTACTCTGTCTCTCCATGTTAACTTAATTTGCCTAATCTATCAGGCAATCAACAAGTGCTTATTAAGCACCTACTATGTGCCAGGTACTTTGCCAGGTACTGGGAAGAGAAGGAAAGAAGTGTAACTGTCCCTTCTCCAGAGGAGCTTTCATTCTATGGGAAGACATTATATTTATACAAACGGGTAAATATAAAACAATCACACGGCAATTGGTAGGCAAGTGAGGAGGACACAGTTAGGAATGGTTGTGATCCTTCCAGAAGGTTCCTAGTGTTCGTGGATTTTGTTTTGAGTTGTTGTTTTTGTTGCTGGGTTTTTTTGTTTGTTTGTTTTTTAAAGTAATCATTAGAATGGTTCTTCTTCAGTCATTCAGTTGTGTCTGACTCTGTGACCCCATTTCGGTTTGTTTTTATGTTTTTGTTTTGTTTTGGCAAAGATACTGGCATGGTTTGCCATTTCCTTCTCCAGTGAATTAGGACTAAGAGAAGTTAAGTGACTTGCCCAGGGTATGGTTTGCTGTTTCCTTCTCCAGTGAATTAAGACAAAGACATTAAGTGACTTGCCCAGGGTCACACAGCTACTAAGTGTCTGAGATCAAATTTGAACTCAGGTCTTCCTGACTCCACTGCATCACCTAACTGCCCAGCATAGATTTTTTTTTTTTTACTTTTATTGATGTGGGTGCAAATTACAATGGGTCCACCCATTGGTGTCTTGTATGACTTGTCCATATCTAACTGTAGGTCCTGAAGGTTCACCCCACATGGTATAAATCCTCCACTACATCACAAGGTGTTGTTTATATATTAATGAAGCATGGAGGTTGTCCACTGACTATAATTTTAAAAGCACCTTAGAAACCTTTATGAGCTTTGTAATTACTAGCTATTATTACTGTCACATGACTGACCCACCTCTTTTTCTGCCCAAACTTTTTTTTGGGCATATTATTCCAAATAGATCTTCTCTGGTAAAGTGTTGTTAACTGTTTCATGCGTACCATGTGAGTCTCCTTTGTCCTTTATTTTGTCACCAACTTTCATTTTTAAGAGATTTCAATGTCCTAGCTTCTATCTAAGCAAACCTGGAAAAATACTGATGTTTAGAAGACGTGCCTCTGTTTCTAGGAGGAAAAACATTTAAAGCAATGAAAAATTCCCCAAATGCAATTCTGCCATTCTTGTGTTCTTATTCATTTTAGACCCAGGTGATTTCCCTTCTATAGTGTCTTTGCAAAGTCAATATACTGATGAATGATATCTATAGTTTGTCTTCCAATTGAGTAACATAATCTGGAGAACAGATATTTATCCATTTAGTTTTTCCATCCAACCATGCTGAGATTCGGCTTTCTCTGGCTACAAGATGGACAAGTCACTTGACCTCTCTGTATCTCAATTTCTTCATCTGTAAGATGGGAGATAGTGATACCCCCAACCTCAACAAGCTTGTTCTGAGGAGCAAATGAGATAACATCTATAAAATACTTCACAAACCATAATGCTGTTTGTAAATATTGGCTCTCATTATCTCATCATTAATGATTAATATTATAATTATGACATTATAACATAAATAATAAAAATCAAAATTAACAAAATTGATTATGCTACAGTTGCCTTGCTTGGTCATCATATTTTCTTATTCTTTCTTTAACATTTTGTGTTGATTTTGATCTCGAAGATGTCTATTTTCTGACTAAACATAGATATCTGATTAAAAATGATGCCCATATTCTTATCTGCTAAAATATAACTATTTTCATTTCTATGGTGTTATTTGGTGCTTGCCATATCCAATACCTTATGATCTCTTCTTTTTTAAAAATATTTTATGGATGATCTAGTCTCCTCCCTCCCATGAATGGATGCATTAAAAGTGCATTTGTTAAGTGCTTACTATATACTAAGCATTGTACTCGTGGTTATCTTTTCCTCTTGTTACACCCCCTCCACACACCCCCTCCACACACACACACACACACACACACAGACACACACAGACACACACAGACACACACACACACACACACACACTCTCAGAATAAATAAGTAGAGTTAAATAAAACATATCAACATGGGGGTCATTTAATTCTCTTCCTTAAGAGAGGATTCATGTCATGGACTTGAAGCTTGCTGTTTAGACGTCAACCACTCTCATTTATTACTCATAAAACATGTTTTTCAACATGTATTTTCCCATCCTCATCTATATCCATCATTGAATTAGGGATAGGAATAGGACCTGTGGTTTCATCTACATAAGGAGCTTTCCGGATGAAGAAACTTAATCCACTAATTAAGATCAGTGTAAACTCTGAAAGTCATAATCTTAGAGCACTGAGCAGACTAACAACTTTCCCAATGGCATACAGCCAATTCACATCAGACTTGGTCACCAACTCTTGGTTTTCTTAGCTCTAAGGCTAGCTCTTTATCTACTACACCATGCTGACTCTAAGACCTCTGCACTTAAAGTCACCAAATGTTGAAGTAGATATTGATTTCTTTGGTGGTTCTTACCAAGTCCTTCATAAAATGTCTTTACTGCCTCATTCTATGTAACAGATGCTACTGCTTATGGTATAATTATTTTCATGCTGATCTATTTGCAGATGCTTATCATGAGCCCCGCAATGTGGGATTGACCAAGCGTCCCATGCAATCATGTTTCTTATTGTCTTTCGATACAACAACAACATAATGATGATGATGATGATGATGGTGATGGTGATGATGACGATGACAAAAGTTGACATTTTTATATCACTTTAAGATGTACAAAGAACTTTATTTAAGTTTTTCTCACCAACTCTTTTATTTATTTGCTTCTCCAAGGAGGACCTATGAACTATTCTTCCATTTAGGTACAACTTCCTTTTGTCATTTGGTTTCCTTTAGAATTGGCAGACCAGTGGCATAGTGGATAGAGTACCAGGCCTGGAATCAGAAAGACTCATCTTTAGGAGTCAAATCTGGCCTCCAACACATACCATCTGTGCGACCCTGGCCAAGTTACTTAACCCTATTTGCCTCAGTTTCCTCATCTGTCAAGTGAAGGAAATGGCAAATCACTCAAGTATCTTTGCCAAGGAAACCCCAAATGGGGTCACAAAGAGTTAGACATGATTGAACATTTCCTTTATAACAAGAATGCCAAAAATTGATTTGATTTAGTTTCTCCAATAATATATTCACTTATTCACTGACAAGGATCTTAAATTTAGAGTACCAAAAGCTATGTTAATTTTTGTAGAAAATCTAAAAAAAAATCACAGGCTGCCTAAGGAAGGAAAAACCAGACCATGTCAGAACTAGAGTAGGACAAAGTATCAGTGATGATCAGCTATGGGGTTGGGACTGTGAGTGTCCACTGCACCTCTAGCCTGGGTGAGATGGGGAGATATAAATCTCCCCTCCAAAAAAATCTAAAAACTGAATGATTCTTACCATTTTCTCCCCCTTTCTGACATTCTGCCAATATCACTGAAGATGTAGAAGAGAGCCTAAATCTTCTGGAGGAAAGTTTTATTTTTTCCCCTCCTTGAGTTAAAATGGCAAAATAATCCATCAAGTCACTAAGGTATTTGGTGGCAAGCTTCTCCCTGCCTACTATGGCTAAATCTCAAAAAGCAGAGATAATCTCTTTTAATAACCATACTCAAACCTTTGCAACATGGTAGGATTTACTAGAGTTTGCTTTCCATCACCCTGGCTTTTTAAAACCCAGGACTAGTTCCATCCCAAGACAGGACGTCAGATTTTACCTTTGTGAACTCAAGTTTTAAAGTATTTTATGTGTTATTTATAATCACAGTTGTGGCAGAGAGCAAGATACATATTTGGAGATGGAAAGGATCAAGAGAATCATTACAATGCAAAAGATTGTTCGCGAAACTGCAAGCCTTCCTCCTCTCTCATTTATCTTAATGAAAAGTTCCTCTCCTATTAGTTTGACCTGAAATGAAGCAAATTCATTGCTCTCATCTCTTCTCTACCTCAAGGATTAAACTATGTGCCTCTAACATACTTTTACTGAGTCCTTGGTGAGTACTCAAAGGATCAGAACAATGAGATGTTGCAATCAAAGATTCTCTGAGATTTTGAGCCAAGGTTAACAGGGAACACGATGTTTTTGGAAGAAATGGGTAATTTGGGGAGATGAGTCAGGTTTTTTTGCTTTGAGGTGAAAAGAGTGATATATGTTTAATTCTAAATATATTTAGTTTGAGGTGATGATGAGTCACCCAAGAGAAGATGTTCTTAAGATTTAGGGTAGTTGTTAATGTGAGTGGTTGAGCTAGATACGGTTGAAATCATGAGATAAAATGAGTTCTTTGAAGAATTTAGAGGACAATCAAAGAGAGGATATGCATAGTCAAAGTGTAGAAGATAGAAAAATTCCCTTGTTCAATTATATTGGGTTTATATATTTTTGCCATGCTTCTGGGTATATACCAGCCTTTGTTAGAATAAGATTTCTACTAGTCTATTGTCAGTTTAGGTGATCTGAAAAGACAGGATGATGCATCAAAATGAACTGACTAGTTTGTCATTGACTCTAGTTCTAGAGTGTAGATTAAAGAAACTCACTTTAAGAGCTTTGGAAAGACACGTCAAATAGAGGTCACAGATTGGCCATTAAGACACTGAGTAATCCAGACATGAAGAGTTGTGCTATGGTGAGTCAACCGTGACTTTGCCCCAAGATACAAAAATCAAGAGAATATTGAGAACATTCGTAGTCTTTTGACAGGTTAGCAACAACTGTGACTAGCACTTTTTGATTAAGAATAATTAGTTAAATAAGAAATCATGTGATTTCTCCTATAAGGAAACTATAACCCACATGAGTTCCCTTTGGGCCTTATCCTTCCTGGCTCACCTACCAACTGAATGAAAGCTGCATTTTATCTTTTGTACCACCTGCCACTGGCACAAATATGTTAAGTTAAGATTCTGGATGTATACAACAACTTCTTTTTAACATTTAGGAGGAGACAGGAGACTGGTTCAGATGACCCCAAGCTGCTTATCAGGATAAGCTCAATTCATACTGTACCCTTTCAAATACACAGCCATTTGACGTAAGAGACAAAGTTGGTAGGGTGTCAAGAAAATGAAGGAGGGGAGGGGGGAACATCTTTAAAAGCCTTATAGAAAGTCTATCGTTCCATGGCTTTCCTGAATCTTTGGGAATGGAAGTGAATGGTGAAATTGGGATGGTAAGTCATGGGGAGAGAGGCTGAGCTTAAATTATATTGATGTCAACGAAATCAGCTAATTCATTCAAGTCACTGTTACATCTCTTTCATTTATCTCATTTTGGTAAGTAGGATGAACCAGTTTTCCTGTGAGCATACCTCTGGAAGGGCATGAAATTAAAAACAAAAGTTGAATAGTTTCATGGACACTTGGCATGGTGTATGAATGTATTAGTAGCCTCCTCTTGGTTCCCATCAGGGAAATAGGCCACAACTGTTTCCTGAAGTTTCATCCAGGATTGGCTTTCAAAGGAACTAACAAGAACTTGATCTCAAATCAATTTGTCTAGGCTAGGGTCTCTTCTGATGTCTAGTTACACTTCTCCAGCTACCTACTATGCATCTTGAAATAGACATCCTGTAAGATGCCTTAAGCTCAACATATCCAAAACTGAACTCATCTGCTTTCCCCCCCCCCAAACCCTCCTAACTTCCCTTCACTGCAGAGTACATGGGCCAGCCTCTAAAGCTAGGTATCATCTTAATTTCTCAATCTCTACCCCCAATATCCAATCTGTTTCCAAATCCTGTCATTTCCACAGCTCTCATCTATGTCCCCTTTTCTGCTCTAACACTGGCACCACTCTGGCACAGGCCCTTATCACCTCACACCTGGACAAATTGCAATATCCCCTGGCTGGTCTCCCTGCTTTGAGTTTATCCATTCCAGTCCATCCTCCACGAAGATATCAAATTAATTTTCCTAAAGGGCAAGTCATATCATGTCATACCCCTATTCAATCAATTCTAGTGGCTCCCTATTGCCTCCAGAATCAAACAGAAAATCCTGTGTTTTTAAAACCCTTCATAGCCTAGAGCCTTCCTACCTTTCCATCTGGTGCACACTCTATTCCTCTGAAATCCAGTTAACACTGGCCTGTTTGATGCCCCTTGCACATGACAATCCATTTCCTGATTCTGGGCTTTATTTTGGTTGCCTTCCATGCTTGGAATTTTCTTCTTCCTCATTTCTTCATCCTAGCTTTCCTGTATTCCTTTACATGTCAGCTAAATCCTAACTTCTACAAGATGCTTATCCCAGCTCTCCTGAATCTTACTGTCTTCTGAGATTATTTTCAATTTAATGCTTTACATATCTTTCTTGTATAAAACTGTTTGCATGTTGTCTCCCTCATTAGACAGTAAGCTCCTTGAAAGCAAGGGTTGGGTGTTTGTTTTTTTTGTTTGTTTGATTTTTTTCCTTTTCTTATATTCCTAGCATTTAGTAATATTCATCATTATATTAGAGTCATGGTACAGTGTGTCTTACTGTGGCAGTTCTGTGCCAGTGTGTCCCATGTCTCACAATTGATTTCAAAGTTCTTCAGAGAGGCTTTAAGAGTGACCTTACATCACTTCTTCTGAACTCCTTGTGAGCACTTGCCTTCTGTGAGTTCTCTATAAAATAGACTTTTAAGCAATTTACATTTGGCATTAGAACAATGTGGCCAGCCCATTGGAATTGTACTCTCTGCAATAGGGTATGAAAGCTTGGCAGTTCAGCTCAAGAAAGGGCCTCAGTATCCAACACCTTATTTTGCCAGGTGATCTTCAGAATCTTCCTAAGATAATTCAAAATGAAGCAGCTCAGTTTTCTGGCATTGTGCTGATATACTGTTCAGGTTTCACAGCATACAATGAGACCAACACAACAGCTCTATAGACCATCAGTTTGGTAGGCAGCTTAATACCTCTTCTTTCCCACGCTTTCCTTCAGAGCCTCCCAAACACTGAACTAGCTCTGGCAATGCATATGTCAACCTCATCATCTCTGTGTACATCCCTGAAAAGTATACTTCCAAGATAACTGAATTTACCCATAGCATTCGAAATCTCTCCATTTGCTATAACCAGTGTTTCCACATGTAGATGGCACAGTGCTGGCTGCTAGAGAACTTATGTTTATATGTCACATGGCATATAGTAGGTGTGTAATAAATGCTTATTTTCTGAATGACTGATCCCTTTGCCCATGCTGTAATATTTAAGTACAGGAAAGTATAAGCTTCTGGAGGGCATATATCACTGTATTCTCAGCAAATAGCACAGTGCCTGGCATACAGTACATACTTAATACATGCTTATTGATCTTATTTGAGTTTTTTCAATTCTTATTAGCCAAAAAAGGACAATATGTGGTATAATAAAAACAATGTTACATGTGGAGCAGGGGACTTGAGTTCAAATTCCACCTTGAGCCCTTACTACCTGTATGACTCTGGTTGAGTCACATCATCTCTTTTGGCTTCCGTTTTCACATCTATAAAATGAGGGAATCAGACTAGATGAAATCTTTTCCAACTCTAGATCTATAACCTAGTAGATTTTATTTTTCTTATGAAGACCAAAAAATGTAAGACACAACCTATGATTCCATTTGTGTTTCTGTGTGACATGGATCATGGACATAGTGACCCATATTGTGCAACTTATAGCTGGAACTTCAAGGACCCAAGAGATGGCAACCCAATGGGAAAAGATCTGCAAAGGAGCATAGGATCATTTATCTGGAGTCAAAAAGGACCTTGGAAGCTCACTAGGCCAGCTCCCTCACTTCATAGATGAGGAAACTAAGCCCCAGGCAGGGGGCTGTCCAAAATCACCAGGGTAATAACCATCAGGAGTCACATTTGAACCTGGGTACTCTGAGATCAGATCCAGTGCACTAAGCTATTTCCTGGTCCTCCCTATTCAGTGGCAAAACAAAAGATTTCCTTCTTCAGAGTCAAGAGGATCATGATATCACATAACTAGAAATAGAAGGGCCCTTATCCCCTGAATGGTGACTTCTTGTCCAATCATCATTTTAGGAAGAAGCTGGCCAGCTGTCTTCATCTCACTGCTGGACTCTCTCTCTAGACTCCTTCTACTCACCTGACATATTCCACTCCCACCTCCCTTCAGTTCTCTTATATCTGTTGTCTTCCCCATTAGAATGAACGTTCTCAGAGGGCATGTGCTATTTTACATGTGTGTATTTGTACCCCCAATCAACCATACAATCAGTCAATAGACATTTTTATTAGGTGCCTCCTGTGGGCAAGGCACTATGCTGAGTGCTAGGGATAAAAAAAAAGTTTAAAGAGAGTGGCTGCCCTCAAGAAGCATATAATCAACTGAGGGAGACAACATGTAAACAAATATATGCAAAGCAAGCTATAGCAAGCAATGTGTGGGGTAGAAAGGAAATAATTAATAGAAAAAAGGCTTCAGAATTAAGAGAGATTGGGAAAGGCTTCCCCAATGGGATGGGATTTTAGTTGGGACTTAAAGGAAGCCATGGAGGTCAGAGAAAGAAGAGCATTCCAGGCATGGTGAAGGGCTTCGAATACCAAACAGAGCACTTTGTATTTAACCCTGCTACTATA
Organism: Trichosurus vulpecula; assembly: GCF_011100635.1. Classification (NCBI taxonomy): domain Eukaryota; kingdom Metazoa; phylum Chordata; class Mammalia; order Diprotodontia; family Phalangeridae; genus Trichosurus; species Trichosurus vulpecula. Next base: position 251,543,865 of record NC_050578.1, read on the forward strand.
ATTATTGAGTGGGTGGGGTGAGGTGATGGGACCCTCACTTCAGGAAATTCACTTTAGTGTTTAGCACAATGCCTGGCACAGAGTAAGTATTTAATGAATGCTGTATATATGTATGCATGTATATGTCTATCTATCATTCTTTATGTCTGTCTAGTCTAGGTGTTCATACATGTGTGTGTGTGTGTGAGATGAACTAGTTCCACAGTCTGATTATCCCTATGCACCCCTTCTCAGAATATTTTAAATATATAAAATAAATTGCATAATATGACAAAAGAAACTAGCCATAGAAATAGTGATTTAAAATAAAAGCTGACAGAATTTAAAGACATTAAAGATCCCTGATCTAGTCCAATTCTCTCATTTTTTTTAAAGATGAGGAAAAGAAGACATAGAGAGCGATGCCTTCAGTCACACAAGAAATACATGACAAAGATGAGATTTGAACTCTGATCCTGTGGTTTGGAAACCCATGCTCTGCGTTTGGGCACTTATATGACTATTTTAGTAATCAATTAATCAACAATCATTTATTAAGCACCTACAATGAGCTAGGAACTATGTTTGGTGTCAGGGATAGAAAGAAAAATATGAAATAATTCTTGCCCTTGAAAGATAAAATAAAATGACATTTCTTGGTAAGGTTGTGCCTTCGTTGAGGCAAGATTCAGAGCTGTTTTCCTCTGCTCTCCTGAAGCAGTCTATAAAAAGCAAAAATCTATTTGATCTGTAGATCATATGGCAGGCTTTCTAATCACCCCCTATTCAAGTCAAGCTTCCCAGAGTGATTCAGCAAAAAAGCAAAATTAGCAACTCTATTGATTATGAATTATTCAGGTAAATGGGTCGTAAACCTAGATTTAATAGCTGAGAGGGAGCCAGGCTCCCCATTGCTAGAGGGATAGGATTTGAGATGGGAGACACACTGCAGATGCCAAGTTCTCCCTACGGAGGACATGCACCTGGAGACAGGAGCTATGAACCCTGGCAAGAAAATAAATTTAAATTGGGGTTGAGGCGGGGTGGACAGGCAGAAATTGGCATGTATAGGCAAAAGTGACAGAGTACAAAGAGGATAGACCCTTCTCGGGTCCTGGTTGTCTGGCCATGTCTTCCAACAAGGCCCATGACGTATGACCTCCAAAATTCCCTCTCGCCACCACTGGCCACCATTGATTTAATGTCCCCAAGTTCCCTGGTCAGGGAGGGAGACCTTCCCCCTGCAGTCTAGTATTAATGATTCTTTTCTTTTTATGCAGGAAGATTGTATTATCTTTACTGTGGGTCTAAAAAGATCTCCTCCAGGATTTCTGTTGTTTAAGTGTCTCCTGCTAAGCAGAGTTTGCTCAAATTGCTTATAAGGAGAGAGGAGAGAGAGGCTGTAAATTGCATACTTCCCAATTCCCAGAGCTACTCGAGTCTGTACAGTTGAGGGACATTAAAATGTCATACAACCTCACTGCAGTCAGGGAGAAAAAAAAATAAAAAATAAATAAATAGAACGAAAAGTCCCTTTCGGTGCCTTGTGACAAACTCTGCTGGCTAGTCCATTCATTTTCTTTTCCCCTTTAAAATACATTGCTTTTCTCCTTCATCATCGTTGTGTGCTTTGGTATAGTGCATTTTCCTCGCAGTGCTATCTCTGACTGCTGTCAGCTTGGGTTCGAACCTTTCCTGCTTTCTGGTCTCTTTTTCTGGGGCTATAAAACTTCTGAAGGGTGACTAACTCTTTGTACTCCTATATGGTGTCTGAGAAGCAGCTTGAATTCTCCCCAAGCACCCAGCACGCTCAGGTAAAGGTAGAGAACATTAAGGAGGACAGTCACAGACCTTTCCCTGCTGGTGGTCTCAGCTCAGGCATTCTTGTTAGAACAAGGGGAGATGGACACATTGTCAGATGACTTGTCAACTTCACAGTTTATCTTCTTTTTCATGCTTTGTAGATCTTAGGGTTCACACGTGTTAGCGTTCATTTGAGGTCATAATAAGAAATATGCAATTGAAGAAAAATGAAAAAAAAGACATTTGTCACATGTAGCAGGCAAATGAAAAATTGATAGAGGAGGGAGGCATCTACCCACGACTTCAACCCAACTCTGCTAAGGCTATATCTGTTTGCTGTTGCTGATGAAATCGGACAATTAGGTGGGACTTGGAAATCAGACTCAAAACCTTAGAGGACAGGATGCTCCATATTGATGGTATTTACCCAAGTAATTGCTTACCGCTGAATCCCCTGCAGGGACTAACAGTTAATTAAAATACATAAGCTGGCCAGTTACTGTGGCAAGAAATTAAGGACTTTGAATAACCCAGGAAAAAAAAAATGCTCTAGAAGTTCATCAGTGGCAGTCTATGTACAATTTCACATGTCCAGTTATAGGCTTGACCAAGTCACTGCTGCTCCCTAGGCAAGCAAAGTGAGGTAGTGGGGAGGGTGCAAAATTCGGAGTTGATGCAACCCTAAGTACTGAATGTCCCAGAATCTGAGAGCTGAACAACACTTTGGAGGTCAGAGTCCTGCCCCACATCATTTGACTGTAACATAATTGAGGTCCAGAGAGGAGAATTAACTTCACCAAGGTCCCACATGTAGTTGATGACTGAGGAATATGTAGCTAGTGACTGGAGCTCAACCTAGTTCTTTTTGCCTCTTGAATCATATGCTCTCCCCTCCCATCCCCCACTGTAGTATATGTAACTAGAATCAGATGGCCTTCAGTTGGGAGTGCTGGAGTGAATGAAATCAGTCCAAGTCAATTTTCCAGGCTCATTCTGTCAGTTTGATACTCTTAAAGGTTTGATGCAAGTAGAGCCAAAGTCTTTTTGCCTTTAATACTAACTTTAAATTCTTGCCCTTGCTCTTTAGGGATTCATGGGGAGCCAGAGCAGGGAAATCTTTCCAAGTCACCACTAAAGAAAACATTGTTATGCTATTCACCTGAAGCCCCAAGGTCCTCAAAATACTGTCTGGAGAACTATTTTAACCAGATTTGTTGTCTGCATGAGTCATATCTGCATTTGAAATTTAGATGCTAATGCAGAACTTTAGAGATAGATATTTAGGCACCACTGGCCTGCTGCAGACTCTCTGGAACTTTGTAGTGCATTAGCTCTAGGCCATTCCAATGCAATTGAAAAGATTTGGCTTCTCTATCCCAATTATCTGCTGACGTCTGTCCCAAATTTAATGGCCAGAGCTAGTTGTGTCTTGCACATTTTAGCGATATTCAATATCATTATTATGCATGTGTTGATGACTAACATTTATCAGCTATCACCTGGATTACTGAGGATAGGGAAATGAGCACTGGAAAACAATCTGTTGGGATGTTAATGCCTTAGTTATAACAATAATGCCTTGTACCTGGCAGGGAAGTTGTAGAGAAGCACATAATTTCTTGGAGAAATAAATGAATAACATATTGCTCAGATGAGCTTTGCTTTTTGTATTGTTTCCACTGGTACTTGCCCATATTCTTTCTCTTGGTTTAGTACCATGTGCCTATGAACTCCTCCTTCCAGGACTTTGTTGGCACAAAGGCAATTATTAGCCGATTTAACGAGAACTTTAATTCAAGAAGACAAATAGTTCCTGCTTTCCCTACTCTCCCTAATGTAATGTGGTATATTTTAGGTTCAGGATCTTTGTAAGACAATACATTACTCATTTTTCTCTTTAGGGATTGGAATTGAAAGATTACAAGTCCAAACTTGATTGCTTGACCATCGTCTGTAGCCTTCAGGGTAAGTTTTGAAAAAGTCACAAATAATCAGAGTTATTTAAATTCAATTAAAAATAATTTATTAAGTGCTTACTATGTGTAAGAGAGGTAGCCTGGTCTACTAGAGTTGCCCTAGATAGAGATTTCCCCTCACATTCAGGAAAAACTGGGCTCGAATCTACTTTCTGATATATACCAACTGCTTGACCCTTGATGAGCTCCTTAACCTCTCAATGCTTTGGTCAACTCTACTAGCACTTTAAGTTGTGGACAAGGTGACAAATATGCATTGTAGAAGGGGTTTCCTATCCCAAAGAAATCCAGGTTCAGGATGTATTTGTATTCCTTCTCCAATTATGTGCAGAAACATCTCTATGGCTTTTGGCGTCTGGAACAAATTCAATTGAACGAAGGTTGTAGAAGTAGGCTAGAGTATGACCCACATCTCTTTGTGTTTAAGATCCTTATTAAGTAACCTGGAGACAGAGATATAGGAGTTGAGAAAGGTGAACAATTAGGAGTTCTGATTGTTTGAAGAGGACAAAGTTTGGGATAAAGAATATAAACCAGGCACTAAGCTTATCAGGGAGGAGGGAGAGATCCACACACATTACCAAACAAGTGTTAGGACAGAATGGAATGAACTTTAAAGGAAAAGAAACAGTTGTTGAATCAAAGTATATCATAAAGCAGTAGTGAGAAGCAACAAGGATGAATGTTATTACCTCCTCCTTGTCCAAGATATAGCAGGAGATATTTTTTTGTTTGTTTGTTTGTTTTTAAATTATTATTTATTTATTTAATATTTTCAGTTTTCAGTGTTGATTTCCACAAGAGTTTGGATTACAAATTTTCTCCCCATTTCTACCCTGCCCCCCCACTCCAAGATGACATATATTCTGATTGCCCCATTCCCCAGTCAGCCCTCCCTTCTGTCACCCCACTCCCCCCATCCCCTTTTCCCTTACTTTCTTGTAGGGCAAGATAGATTTCTATGCCCCATTGCCTGTATATCTTATTTCCTACTTACATGCAAAAACTTTTTTTTGAACATCTACTTTTGAAATTTTGAGTTCCAAATTCTCTCCGCTCTTCCCTCCCCACCCACCCTCCCTAAGAAGGCAAGCAATTCAACATAGGCCACAAGTGTATCATTATGCAAAACCCATCCACAATACTCATGTTATGAAAGACTAACTATATTTTGCTCCTTCCTATCCTATCCCCCTTTATTCAGTTTTCTCCCTTGCCCCTGTGCCTTCTCAAAAGTGTTTGCTTTTGATTACCTCCTCCCCACATCTGCCTTCCCTTCTATTATCCCCCCTTTTTTATCTCCTTCTTCCTTCTTTCCTGTGGGGTAAGATACCCAATTGAGCGTGTATGTTATTCCCTCCTCAAGTCAAATCAGATGAGAGCAAGATTCACTCGTTCCCCCTCACCTGCCCACTCTTCCCTTCCTACTGAACTGCTATTTCTTGCCACTTTTATGCAAGATAATTTACCCCATTCCATCTCTCCCTTTCGCCCTCTCTCAATTATATTCCTCTCTCATCCCTTAATTTTATTTTATTTTTTTAGATATCACCCCATCATTTTCCACTCTGTGCCCTCTGTTTGTGTATATATATGTATATGTATATTATATGTATATAATATATACATATTATATGTATGTATGTATATGTATATATGTATGTAGATATGTATTATATGTATGTATACATATATATGTATATTACGTTCAGCTATCCTAATACTGAGGTCTCATGAATTATATACATCATCTTTCCATGTAGGAATATAAACAAAACAGTTCAACTTCAGTAAGTCCCTTGTGATTTCTCTTTCTTGTTTACTTTTTCATGCTTCTCTTCATTCTTGTGTTTGAAAGTAAAATTTTCTATTCAGTTTGGGTCTTTTCACTGAGAAAGCTGGAAAGTCCTCCATTTTATTGAAAATCCATATTTTGCCTTGGAGCATGATACTCAGTTTTAATAGGTAGGTGATTCTTGGTTTTAATCCTAGCTCCATGGACCTTCCAAATATCATATTCCAAGCCCTTCGATCCCTTAATGTCAAAGATGCTAGATCTTAAGTTATTCTGATTGTGTTTCCACAATATTCAAAATGTTTCTTTCTGGCTGCTTGCAGTATTTTCTCCTTGATCTGGGAACTCTGGAATTTGGCAACAATATTCCTAGCAGTTTTCTTTTTTGGGATCTTTTTGAGGAGGCGATCTGTGGATTCTTTCAAGTTCTATTTTACCCTCTGGCTCTAGAATATCAGGGCAGTTCTCCTTGATAATTTCTTGAAAGATCATATTAGGCTCTTTTTTTGATAGTGGCTTTCAGGTCGTCCAAAGTTTTTCAGTTATCTCTCCTGGATCTATTTTCCAGGTCAGTGGTTTTTTTCCAATGAGATAGTTCACATTGTCTTCCACTTTTTCATTCCTTTGGTTCTGTTTTATAATATCTTGATTTCTCATAAAGTCACTAGCTTCCACTTGCTCTATCTAATTTTTAAGGTAGTATTTCCTTCAGGGTTCTTTTGGATCTCCTTTTCCATTTGGCTAATTCTGCCTTTCATGGCATTCTTCTCCTCATTGGCTTTTTGGACCTCTTTTGCCATTTGAGTTAGTCTATTTTTTAAGGTGTTGTTTTCTTCAGTACTTTTTGGGTCTCCTTTAGCAAGTCATTGACTTGTTTTTCATGGTTTTCTCACATCACTCTCAATTCTCTTCCCAATTTTTTCTCTACTTCTCTAACTTGCTTTTCCAAATCCTTTTTGAGCCCTTCCATAGCCTGAGACCAGTTCATGTTTTTTTTGGAGGCTTTTGATGTAGGTTCTTTGACCTTGTTGACTTCTTCTGGCTGTATGTTTTGGTCTTCTTTGTACCAAAGAATGATTCCAAAGTCTGAGTCTGAATCTGGGTCTGTTTTTGCTGCCTGTTCATGTTCCTAGCCAACTACTTGACCCTTGAGGTTTTTGTCAGGGTATGACTGCTTGTAGAGTAGAGAGTACTTTGTCCCAAGCTTGAGGGGCTGTGCTGTTGTTTTCAGAGCTATTTATGCACAAGCAAGCTCTGCCACACCAGCATTGCTCTTCCCCCAAGTGCCGCCAACCCGTACTTCAACTCAGGTCTAAGCAGGCTCTGCACTCCTGCTCTGATCCACCATTTAATTACTCCCACCAGGTATGCCTGGGGCCAGAAGCAACTGCAGCTGTAGCTCTGTAAGCAGCTTCAGAGCTGCACCAGGTCTGCTGCTCTGGGGGGGGGGGGGAATGGGGTGGGGTGGCCAACCACAAACTTCTTTCACTCTGTCCCCGCCGTTTTTTCCCAGTAATCTTCTCTGTTGTCTTTGCTGTTTGTGGGTTGAGCAGTCTGGTAACTGCCACAGCTCACTGATTCAGGGCCCTAGGGACTGTTCTGCCCAGCTCCTGGTCTGGTTGGTCCAGACATGGCCCACTATGAGCTCTGTTCCACTCCGCTCCCAGCATGGTGTGATAGGCCTTACCCAGTGACCATCCAGCCTCTCCTGGGCTGGAGCCCTGCTTCCCTCTGCTATTTTGTGGGTTCTGCAGTTCTAGAATTTGTTCAGAGCCATTTTTATAGGTGTTTGGAGGGTCCTGGGGGAGGGCTTTAGGCAAGTCCCTGCTTTCTAGCCACCATCCCAGCTTCACCCCTCTGTTTGTTTTCTTACATTAAAACCAAAACCAAGGTTTTAATGAACACCAGAAGAGGGGAGATGTCTAAGAAAAAGAGAAAATGGAATTCACCAAAAATGTTTCTGTTCATTTGTTTTAGTCATGTCTGATTCTTCATGTCCCCATTTGGGATTTTCTTGGCAAAAATACTAGAATTATTTGCCATTTCCTTCTCTACCTCATTTTACAGATGAGGAAACTGAGGTAAAGAGGGGAAAGTGACTTGCCCAGTGTAATACAGCTATTAAATGTCTGAGACCAGATTTGAACTCATGAAGATGAGTTTTCCAGTGCTCTATCCACTGTACCACCTCACCAAAATAGAAGAGAGTTTTAGCGGGCACAGTGGAAATGGAAGGTCCTGGAAGAAAGGGTCTGAAGACAGTTATAAGGCTGAATTTACTAGAGAGTTGGCATTGGCTGACCTGCACAACCACTGCTGCTGACCCAACTGGTAAGCCAAAATATTCCGAGTGGCATAATCTGTAGTCAAGTCTGTGGACTTGGAGTAGTTCACCCCAGTGATAAGGTGAACCTCAGGGAGAGGGACATGAAAATCACAGAACCCTGAGGGCAAGTATGGTCAGGGAGTGGGTCAACATGATGGCCAGCACTTTAATGGAGGGGGGGGTATGATGATGGCTGGGCAGTACCCCCCCTGCAAGGTTGCTGGCACCTGAAACAAAGCCCTTCTGCTCTTCTCTGATCTGAGTTCCAGGTATTGTACACCATACATTATCCTAAGTGTTGACAATACAAGACTATCTCTCCTCTTCCTTACCCCCTCAAAAATTAATATGATTTCTTTCTTCAAGAAGCTTAAATTCTATTCCTATTGCTTTAAATTTCTATGGCATATTTAAGCAATCCGATTAAGGGCTAAATCTTTAATTACAACATGCGGAACTTTATATTTTAATGTAAGGTCTCTGAAGATATCAAAGGCATGAAAAAAATCTTAATGCTAAAAAAATTGATCATCAGAACATCAGTAATTGTCTATTTCCATTCCCTCTCTCCCATCAATACAAAATCTTTATGAGAGTCATCTATATATAACTTGAGGGCACACACAATTAACTAAAATATATAGACAATTAAAATTATTTTTATTACATTATATTGTTATAATTTGTTTAAACTAGAACAATTGTTATGTTTATTCATTGCAAAAAACCAAAAACACATTCTTGATTTATTAAAACAAAATGCTATTTAACAGATCTTTTTACAAAAAAGATGCCACCTGTCCATACATGAAAATAATTACAAATTCAATGTTAGATATAACAACAGAAATAACTCTGTACAATGACCCTCTGATAATAAATGTCAGTTAAGTTATAAAACAAGGAGATGCATGCACACCAAAGCTATTTGCCACTGTGATAAAGGGGACTGAGCACAGAGTCCAGGTCAAGGAGGGATTCCCTGTGTATGGGGAGGGCATCACCAGACACTGTGGTTTGTGGATGACATCGTACTGCTTGGATAAATCCCCAGAATACTGCAGAGCCTCCTGGAAAAGATCCATAATCATTCAAAGGACTTTAGCCTGTTCATACACAAAGGAAAGATTGAATATATGAAGACTGTTTATTGCCCAGATTTCAACACCCATTTGGATGGGCACTGTATAGAACTTGTTCACCGCTATTTATACCTGCCACAGACAGTATATTTGGACAATTTCTTGGGTTTAGAGTTGAATAGAAAAAGAACAGTGGGCTCTATTATTTATAAAAAAGAGTCAAGTTCTTGTCCTGACCTTAAACTTCCACTGAAAGCTAGGATCCATCTCTTAAGTACTAACCTTCTACCAATGTTGATATATGGTGGAAAGTCATGGAATGGAGCTAACTCCAAGGAATTAAAATTGAGAATTCCACTGAGATCAATGAATAGGGGCAAGAGAGGTGGGAGCAGTTGCTTGGTAAGACAACAAGCACATATTAAGCTCTTCCTGTATGCCACCTATGGTGCTAAGCATAGGGAATGCAAAGAAAAGTAAAAATCATCTCTACCTTAGGAAAGCTTACATTCTAATGAGGAAGATAGTCTAAGTGACTAGTTCTAGGCATGCTATATATAAAGTTAATGGAAGGCAATGTGAGAAAAGAAAGCATTAGGAGTTGAGGGGATTGGGAAAGGCACCCGAAAAATTATGCAATTTGAAAAGAGTTTTTAAAGAATACAGGGAATCTAAGAGGCAAGAATGAGGGGAAAGAGCAATCTAAACATAAGGGGTAGTCAATGCAAAGGCACAAAGGTGGAGGGCAGTGTGTTGTATTTGGGGAATTGCAAGTGTTCTGGCATTTCTGGATCACAGATAGTGGGAGTACAGAGGGGGGTTAAACTATTACAAGATAGGAAATCGAGGAATGATTATAGGTGTTTGTATTTGATTCTGGAGGTAATAGGGAGCCACTAAAGATCACTGAGCAGGGTCATACTTATCCTTTAGCAAAATCACTTTGGGGGGCAGCTAGGTGGTGCAGTGAATAGAGCACCAGTCCTGGAGTCAGGAGGACCTGTGTTCAAATCTGACCTCAGACACTTGACACACTTTCTTTGGGGAACTCTGAAAAATTTCAAGAGTAAAAACGCCAAGGAAATGTATGTTAAGAGAAGATGAACTAGTCATGTGACAAGGATAATGTATGACTACTGAATCACTGGAATGCTCCATTGATACCCTCACATTATCAGGAAGAATTGAAAAGTCCTCCAGAATGTTCAATAGAGCTCTTTTGACAAACAATGCAGACATGAACAAGACTCTTAAAAACATATCTTTTGTTTCGGTCTCCCTCACCACTCCCCTTTTCTAGTGAATATAGGAAGTTTATAAGTAGCCAGGGGCCAATGGCAGGGAATTAGATTGCAAAGGGGAACCAGGAAGTCACATATATACTGTCCCAAAGATTGAAGGAGCATAATTTACAAACTATAATATATTAACCAAAATTCACATCCTGGTAATATGTTCTAAATCATGGGAGGCCATCTAGGTGCTGCTTGTCAAGGTGTCTGATCCTGTGTTATTTAAATTCCACATAAAATTCAGACCTCCATAGTTCCAGAATAGCAGAACATCAAAATGCTCATAACTCTCAGAAATAACTTTAAAGTTTTACCTATAACTTTGAGATAATTTGGCTATGTTAATGGACAAAATCCATGATGGCACAGGCTACAGTTAATTTGTTTCCCCTCCCAAAAAATCCTGTAAAAATAACACCTCAAAGTCTTGCCCCCTGAGTAATCTTCCATATTCATTGGCTCCATTCTGCTGAGTGCCCCAACTATAATCCATGGTTATGTAAGCGATACCCTCTATCTCTTCCCTCTCCATACTCCTCCCTATACTGCCTGCCTTGCTTCACCATTCCACCCTCTGTTCCAACGCCATCTCCCTCTGTACCACTGTCGTCAATTGTCTCTGTACCCTCTATGGCTATTAAAGTGTGATTGCTGCCCTATTTCTCACTGCCAATCATGTTCTGTCTTAAGAAGTACTCAAAGAACTAGACATGCCTGCTCCTGTTTCATAATTTCATAAATTAATTGTCAACTCAATAGTCAAATAGTATGGCAAGCCATCAGGGTTGGGGGTTGCAATCTGCAATGTTGGAGAGAACTCTTCAATTGAAAACACACATCTAATTAGGTATTTAACAGATGAATATATTGAGTAACAGAGATGTAGAATGACTTGGCTATGAAGTCCCAGGGCCACAGATGACTCATTAGTAAAAGTGGATAATTATACAATTTTTGTTGAAAATGGAAATATTTGAAATATGTGCAATGTTAGCTATATAACATTTGTAAATGCATCCTAGTAGAAATAGCATGATGATTATACATAATTTTTCAATACTAAAAGATCTTCCTTTCTGCCAATGTGGTCATTTCCTCAGCTGATAAATATCCTATCCCCTCCATATCTGAATTCATAGAATAATAATAGGAAGAACAATAAAATTATATGTTTTGAAGGTATGTGGTAGGGAGAGGGAAAGTCTCAGAGTTTGCCAAAAATTTGACAGGACCAATGGATAGAAAATGTAAACTTCTCTTAATTTCTATGCTTATCTGTTTCTCACTAGAGCTGTTTAAAAGTCCCTCAGGAACTTAGGGATTGCTTCCTCACTGGAAGTCTTCTAGAAGATGGGTGACAATTTTTTATGTATTTTGTAATAAAGATTCTATTTGAGGAATGGGTTAGAAAAGATGGCTACCAAGGTCCCTTCCCACTCTGAAATTCTGTGATTCTTCAATGATAAAATACAAACTAACCACAATCTGTTTCACCAGTTATATCTACATAATGTAAAAAAGGATCAGTCAAAAAGTATTCAAAACAAATGGACATTTACATTTGGCCTTTGAGATCATAAGGACCATCATCCTACTTAAGAGCTTTTCTGAAATAAGCTCAGTTGGTTCTCTAGCAACAAGAATACAAATAGTTACTGAATCCATACAGAAAACATTTTCCAACTGACCACCTGCTAGAGATTGTACTTGGACAACTTAAGAACACCTTCATGTCATGATGAGGCGTAAGAATGAGACTTTAATGGAGGATCATAGATCTAGTTCTGGATGGGATCTTAAAAGAAATCTAGTTCAATCTGTGTATTTTGCAAATGAAGAAACTGAGTTGCATGTCCAAAGAGCTATTAAACTTCCTATACCCTTTGACCTACAGAGAGAACAAGAGATTTGGGGCCATAGCATCATAAATCTAGGTCTGGAAGAAATATAACTTCCCTTATTCTCAAAGATGATAGCATTGAGTCCCCAAGGTATTTAACGACTTTCTCCACATTGCAAACGTAATCATGTCAGGCCTAGCCTGAAATTAAACCTAAGTCCTCTGGATTTCAAACCCCAAATTCTTTCCACTGCTTCAAAAACTAAACAACTATTTACTCATCATAGCAAAATGAAAGAAAAAAATTACTGAATTCAGCTATTATTTTTCTTATTGTCCTACCACGTCAACTCAGTGAGAAGGTTCCGTGTCCTTGTATACCTTGTACATAATGTATATACTTCTCCCCTTTGATCCATGTCCTTGTATATGGTATCTATACTTATCCCCACTAAATATCGGAAAAGAGAAACTTTGAGTGAGTTAACTATCAAATTGTTTTGTCATCTAAAACAAGCAAAAATGATTTGCATTCTTCTACGAGTGTTTCCTTGTCCGAGTATGTTTTCATAATGGGCCTTATTGATTACATTCGTTTAAAAATGGGAACCCTGTTTTCTGCAATCAATTAACAAGTTCAAGGTCTTCACTACTCCTGCTCTGCATGGAGATGAAGTGAATTTGGCTAAAAACGTTAACTGATAGACATTTTACAACCAAATAAAAATAGCTTGAAAATATATTAAGGGCATCTTAGCGTTGCTGTGGAGGTGTGTGATGGGATACTAATGCTTCTCCATAAATATCTTTGTGCTGAAATATTAGAATGGGTTGTGGTCAGATGACTGCAGGCATAAAACAAATCATTGACGGTTTATTTATCCATTCAGTCTTCTTTCCTCACAGTGACTGATGGTCTCACATTTGGGCATCTTTTACTACTCCTACATTAAGCTCTTCCATCAGGAGGATGCAATAAATTGTACAAAAATCCATCTAGGGTATTATCTTCCTCATAAAAACATTTCTTTATGAGGCCCAGATTACTTACGTCCTTCTCTGTCCCTGCTCTGGAGTTCCATGAAGTCCTAAGTCATAAAGGGATGAAAATGGGGCAAGAATTAGTGAACTTTCAGTAATGCCATGGAAGGCAACTGAGGAGGACAGCAAAATTAAGCATTACCAAATCACAGATTTGAAGGTAAAAGGAATTTTAGAGGCAATCCAATTGAGCCTCCTTATTTCACAACTTAAGAAAAGGAGGCTCAGAAAACTTAAGTGACTTGTACAAGTCACTCACATAGCAAGTGTCAGTAAGTGGTAAGCTCGAATTCGAACCCAAGTCTTCTGACCTCAAATCTTGTGGTCTTTGCAATCCTTGATGCCTGCCTCCAACGTAGATAAAGATGTTTTGTTTTAATAGTTTGCCTTCTTCTTAATTTCAAATATTATGACAGAGGATTAAATATTTAGGAACGGAAGGGATATTCAAGGTCATGTATTCTAGCATGTGCATTTTCCAGATGAAGAAACTGAGGCTCAGTGAGATGGAGTAGTTTGCCCAATGTCACACCTGTAGTAACAGATGAAGAAGTCTAACTCAGTCCTATTACCTCCAAATCCAGCAATTTTACATTTCAAAATGCTATTTTTGTTAGTTTTGATTTTTATACCCATTTTTAAAGTATATGGTCCCTTTAAGCTAGCATTTTTAGCAAGTATCTAAAGCTGTTTCCCAGGGCAAACTTACTGAAGTCTACTAATAAAGGAACCATGGCATTATATGCAGATCAAGTCGACCTGACCTGGGAAGAGAATGGTAGGAGTTTTTCTACTCTTGGAGAGAGTGACAAAACACTTTCTATGATTATAGTCCTCAAAGTAAAATGGTAGTTGTTCATTTCCCTTTTCCCTCTTTTCTAGAAAGAGGCAGTTAAATGGAGATGAACCTGAGAGAAGATTACTTCAGAAGTAGGTGTTGAAAAAGTATAGTCAGAGAAATGATTTCCTAGACTGAAGTCCCTCCAGCCTGTGTCAAGGAAAACCTTTCCAAGGACCTTCGACATCACTTTGACATCAAGACACCAAGATAAGCCAGGCACCAATGGTTTAATTTCAATACTCAAAACATGTCAATGGACCCAAGAGTTAATAATCAATGTGAGGACTTCCTCCACCTATACAGATTGCAACCCATCCCTGCCTGCCCATCAATCCATTCTGACCAGAGGTTGGGTGCAGATTGTCCACCCATTGTGGTGGGGCCTTTCTTGGTTTACCTTCACATTGAGAGTATGCCAATCAAGCACAAAGGTTATCCATTAGGTTTCCCCTGCCCCACAGGCGACTAGGCATCTTCTTTTTTATTGTATGTTTTATGGATGATATCCTTTATTCCTATTGATCTCTTTAACTCCTTGTTTCTAATAGATTGTTGTCTGCTCACACCCAGCATGTACCTTACCAAAACTGCAACATAGCTGATCCTCAGTCTTAATTCTTCTGATTCTATAGTATTTCATAGATTATAAAATAAAGTAAGAGTACAGTAGTGACATTAAATTGATGGACCTTTATTTCAGGGAAGAATTTGGAATAATTAAAAGGACAGTTTCCCAAAAGCAATCCAGCCCACTCTCCTCTTTCTGGGACCAACTCCTCATTGTGCATTTGTATTACCTATCATATATAAAACACACACATGTATACATATACATACACATAGATATATGCACATATATGTAAACACATATAAATAGACACATAAACATACACACACCCATATGTATATGTCTGCAGAAAGACACATGGAGGGATATATGCATATATACATAGTTACGTGGTTGAATGGATGGATATAGATAGAGGAACTCAATAAATTTATGTTGCCTATCTAATTGTATATCATAATCTGGAACATAGGCATTCTTTTTAAAATATTTTTTTTAATTTCATTTAGAACTTAAACAACCAAAAATATTTCTGTTCACATGGGACAAAAAAGGGATCATATATGAAATTGTGAATATCAACTTCATCCTGTGAGAATTTTTTAAAAGTATTCAATAAATGCTTTCAAATTTGTCTGGCTTGTTTATACTCACCTTTGGATTTCCTTCTGCTCTCTTATGTGAATTTCTTAAAACATTTAAAAGGCCTTTTATGGGGGGAGAGTACATTACTTTTGCAAACCTATGCCTCACCTATTAAAACAGAAAAAAAAAACAAGAGAAAGAAAAAAAAAGAAAAGAAAATTCATGATAAAAGAGCATTGTCAAATAAAACTAATTCATGGGGAGGCCATGTTCAAAAATGTATGTCTCCTTCTGCACCTGGAGTCCATCATTTCCCTGTCATCCTTGTATGAATTGTTCTTATTCTTCTTGCTTTATCCCACATCAGGATCCTCTGAAATTGCTTTTGTCATTTCTTATGGCACAGTGATATTACATTGTGTTGTATTTACATATAACAACTTGTTCAGCCATTAGCCATCTGCTAATAGGTGGGCAACTTCTTAGATTCTAGTTTTCTTCTCTTCTGTCTCTGACTGTGCCTGTTTGTCTGTGTCTCTATTGGTATCTCTCTCTCTCTGACTTTCTCTTTCTCTCTCTCTCTCTCTCCATTTTCATCATTCTTTCAGAACCAGGAAGTGTATTTTCCTTTTGACCATTCCCTCCTTGGTATTATCCTGTTTCTTACAGCACCATCTTCTCCTTATTTGTTTACCTTTAGATGCATTTTTACACCCAATTGTGTGTGTGTGTGTGTGTGTATGTGTGTGTGTGTGCGCGTGCGCATGTGTGTGTGTGTGTGTGTGTTCAACGTCCTTTCTTCATTCCAGGTAAGATCAAGCCATATTTTATATTCTTATCACATAATTGAGCTATAAGAAACAGCAAATTTTACCCTCTTCTTCCTCCTTTCCACACTATTGTATTCCTTTCACTTTTTCTTTGCCTTCTTTTCTTAAAACCCTTAAAGCAGAAGCGATTGATCCTCAGATCCTGGGTTTTTTTTAATTTACCTCCCTCAATACCCTTTGAAGACAATAAGTTTCTGATACATACCATTATTATAATGTTAACTTCATATGATCATACAATTTGTTCCAATTGCTTAAAAAATGTATTTTTGTTTCTCTTGATGCAAGATTTTATTTTAAAGCTGCTATTCAGCTCTGGTAGCATTTATCAGAAATGATTGGAAGTTTTCTGCTCTAGTAAATGTCCATTTTTCCCCATTAGATTACAGTAAGTTTAACAGAATAAGTTATTTTGGGGTATAGGCGTATAACTTGTTTTAGTGAATATTTAATCCCAAGATCTCCTCTCATTTTTATTAGAAGCCACCAGGTCTTATGTGATTTTATACTGTGGATCTTTGTATTTGAATCACTTCTTTCTGGAAATTTGCAGTATTTTCTTTGAGGTGTGATTTCTGTATTTGAGCTATAGCATTCCTGGGAATTTTCCTTGGGGGATTTCTTTCAGGAGATAACCAGTGGATTCTTTCTGTTTTCTGTTGGTCCTCCAGTTCTAATATATTTGGAAAACTTTCATTGATGATTTCTTGAATTACAAAGTCCAGTTTTTAGGGAGTCAAATAATTGTTAAATTGTCATTCTTTGACCTATTTTCCAGCTTGGTTGTGTTTCTTTTTAAAATGTTCACATATCTCTTCTTTTTTTCTAGCTTTTCAATCCTTTGATTAAAAAAAATATCTTGCTCTCTTCTGGAGTTATTGATTCCGATTGATCTCTTCTAGTTTATAGGGAGTTCCTTAGTTGGGTAAGTTTTATCACTTTCTTTTCTGAGATTTCTATTCTCCTTCCATTTTTTCCCTCCACAGATTTAATTTCTTTTCTACCTCTTACTTCATTTTTTCAAGGTATCCATATAGTTATTGTGGAAAATTTGAATTTCTCCTCATAGTTGTTGTGGAAGTAGCTATTCCTTCTTCTGGGGAATCTCTAGATGTTCAATATATTTTATAATGACATATGTCTTCTTTGCTATACACATTGCTTTACCTTTAGTCACTGAATTGAGGCTTTCTATCAGGGCCAAGCTCTGCCCTCTGTTGCCCTTTGGGATAAGGTGGTGAGACCTATTTGGATAGCCTTGGGCCACCTGAGTTCCTGTGTTGACCTACAGTTAGTTATAGGAAACAAGATAAAAAAAACACTGTAGAAAGTAAAAGGAACTGTGCAGTGACTTCTATCAAGTGTAAGATATTTGTAATTATACTGTGTATATTTGTGCTGAGTGACTGCTCCCTGTGTCCCAAATATCAATTGATCTCCCTTCTAGAAGGAAAAGTGAAGGGATTTGAGGGATGCCTTGTCACCCTCCAGATATTTAGGAAGAACAGAAGTTTCCTAAAGACATAGAAGACTGTAATAGGAAAGAAAAGAATCCGAGGCTGAATAAGGAAGACAACTCATTTCAGGATGATGGAGGATGGAAAGTACGAGAGAAAAAAGAGAAGGAAAACAGCAACTTTACAATTAGAACTTAGAAATAGATACAAAGCTGTTCATGATGAGAAGAGATCTGGAAGCTCTGAAGAGTGAACAGTTTCTTGTCCTCCCTAGATTTATACTGTCAAGCTAAAGAAATAATCAGGTGGGATATCATTCAATAAGGAAAAAATAAATAAAGAAAAAAATGGTAGTAGTCAGTGATTCTCTGCTCAGGGTACTGAGGCAGCTATTTGTCAATCTGACTGTGACAATAGAGAGACTGTTGTATTTATGGTTCATGTTTCAAAGACATAACAGAGAATCTTCCAAGACTTATCAAAATGGATGAAATCTACCAATTTCTGGTGATTCACATATGATCAAAAGACAATTCTAGGAGGAATGTAAACAATATTGCTAGGCATTATAAAGTTTTGACCAAGAAACCAAATACTAGATAGGCTAAATTTGTAATCTTAATTTTGCTCAAAGAAGGTAAGAGATATAGTGGAAAACTGAATTAGGGAAGTAAACAGCTAGCTAAGAATGCATGGTCTAAGGGTCAGATATGGATGTCTATACGACGACTTGAAATACAAAGTTGACAAATAACTGACCAGAGATGTGGTATAGCTAACAAAGAATGGCAAAAATCCTTTTTTCAAGTGTCTTGCAAATGTAATTTTTCAAAAGCTTTAAACTAAAAAAGACAGGAATAGAAAATACAGCTCACGTATATCCCCTAGGTTAGAGAGTATAGAGAAAATCCACAAAGAAAGAAGAGCAGCTCACAGACTCACACAAAACAAAATGCTAATTTTTTTTCTTCAAATTTATGATGTTTTAAGTATTTTTTTTAAATTTTGGGTTCCAAATTCTCTCCCTCCCTCCTGCCCCTCCCCCACCCATTGAGAAGACAAGCAATATGATACCAATTATACATCTGAAATCATGCAAAACATATTTCCATATTAACCATGTTACAAAAAAGCAAGAAAAATAAAGTGGAAAATTATACTTCCAATTGGACTTCAGAGTTCATCAGTGCCCTCTCTGGGGTATGAATATAATTTTTCATCATGAGTGCTTTGTAATTGTGCTGAATTACTGTATTGATCAGGGTAATCAAGTCTTCCACAGCTGATAATCATTATAATGTTGATCTTATTGTATGAAATATTCTCCTGGTTCTGCTCACTTCACTTTGCATCAGTTCATAGAAGACTTCACAAGTTTTTCTGAAACTATCTTTTTGTCATTTCTTATAGCACAATAGTATTCCATCACGTTCATATACCACAGCTTGTTCAATTATTCCCCAATTGATGGGCATCCCCTCAATTTCCAATTCTTTGCCACCACAAAAAGAGCTGCTATAAATATTTTTGTCCATGTAGGTCCTTTTTGTTTGACCTTTCTTTTTTATTAGTTAATTTATTTATTTTTAGTTTTCAATACTCACTTCCATAACTTTTAAATTTTCTCCCCCTCACTCCCCCCACCCTCCCTAAGATAGCCTGCAATCTTGTATAGGCTCTACATAAACATTCCTATTAAACATATTTTACATTAGTCATGTTGTATAGAAGAATTATTATGAATGGGAGAAACCATGAGAAATGATCTTGAGAAATGATCTGGAAAGGAACTAGGATGAAAAACCATTGACTCAATTGTCTATATGCACAAATGGTCCAAGTGTAGGCAACAAACTATAGAAACTAGTTATTGATATAAGGCAGAAAGTTTGACCTCATAGGTATCAGTGAGGCTGGGTGGGATCAAGCCCTTAATTGGACTGTGTCTCTGGATAAGTACATCATGTTTAAAAAATAAAATGCAAAAAATGTGTTTATATGGAGGGAGATGGGGAGGGAGGAAGGGACATAGCTCATATTGCTCATGTGAGCAAATACAAGACTCGAAGGGGGACACTATTTGGGTGAATGCCAAAAAAGGAAGAAACAGAAGTGATACATGTCATTGGATTATATTACAGAGTAAATAGATAGGAAGTTTGGAAATTAGCCTGTCAAAATATAGTGGTGATAAGAGACTTCAGTTATCCAGAAATCTGTTGGAACTCATGCCCTGTGCAAAAGCAGAAGAGCTAATTAATAATTTCTTGACTTGCCTTAGTGGTAATTCCAACTTTCAAAATCAATCAATATTTATTAAACACCTACTATGTGCCAGAGAAGCTAGAGAAATGCCAAAGGAACATTCTATTCTGAATCTTATTCTCATTAACAAAGTAGAACTGCATCTTGGGGTGGAAATTTTAAGAAACTTAGGGGATGTGATTACTCCATCCCAGTGTTTGTGATGGAGATGAAGGGACATTATCTGGCATGAACCCTCCATTTTGGGAAAACAAATTCCAAATAATTCAAATGGGTAGAAACAGATAGTCTGAAATGTTTTTAGGGGAAGTCAGCCTGGGAAGGATAGGACATGCTCAGGAATGGAATTCTGAAGATACAAAAGGAAACAATTCCAAAGAGAAGGAGTGAAAAAAAATGATTTGTCTGAAGAGATCAATGTGGATCCACAAAGAATTCACCAAGCAACTTAAGATTTTTTTTTTAAAATAAAATATGCTGGAAAATGGAATCAAGGCCAGATAACAGAAGGTGACTATGAGAACATAGCACAGTCCTATAAAAATAGTGTCTGGAATGCTAAAGCTCAGAAGGAACTGATACAGACAAGGGAAGCTAAGGAAAATAAAAAGGATTCATTTTAAAGTTTTATTGAAAGAAAAAAGAGAATCAGAGAAAGGATAGGACATTTGTTTTGCATAGATATCATAATGATAATTGACAACAGAGAGAAGGTGAAGCTGGTCAGCCCTTCTTTTGTTTCTGTTTTGTTTTGTTTTGTTTTGTTTTGTTTTTCTGCAAAGGAGAATGACCTTTATACTAGAAATGACAGAACAAAAATTATTAACAGGGGGTAGATACCCAAGTAACGGAACAGTAAGAGAATGTCTAGCTGTTGATGAGCCTCTCCTGGAACAGGTAAACTCCATCCTTAGATACTGGCAGCTGGTTGTTGTCATAGTTGAGGCAGCATTGGTGATATTTGAAAGATCGTGGAAAAAAGGCATAAAAAGATGGGAAATACCAAATATGATACCTATTTTTTTGACTGAGGGAAATAGTCTGAAGGCTATATACCAATAAGTATGATTTTTATTCCTACTAATATTCTGGAATAAATCATTAAGGAGATTACTAACATCACGAAAATGGAGTAGCAAGTATCAATGATGAACAAAAGACAGCATGTTTTCACCAAAAACAGGTTATACCAGACTAACTTCATTTCCTTTTTTGACAGAGGCCCTAATATAGTAGATGTGGAGAAGGCTAGGTAAAGTATACATATATTTTACTGTAAATTTTGAAAAAGCATTTCGTGCTATTCTTGTGGAGAAAATGGAGACCTATGCATTAGACAATAATACAATCAGATGCATTCAGATCTGGTTGGAGGGTTGGAATCACCCAATAGTTGTCAGTGGTTCGATTTCAATGTGGTAAGGGGTCTCCAGTGGTCTACCTCAGGAATTTGATCCTAAGTTAGTGAATATTTTTATTGTGTATTTATTTTATTTTTATATTTTTTGCATATTGGATTATGTATTTCTTTTTATTTGTGTATTTATTTTCAGTTTTATGTGGCAAGAGGTCTCCAGTGGTCTACCTCAAGAACTCAAATCTAAGCTACTGAATATTTTTTATCAATGATTTGGAAAAAAGCATAAGTGGTAGGCTTATCAAATTTACAGATACAAAACTAGAAATTTTACTCGATACCACAGATAAGAGATTTTGACTCCAAAAAGATCTTCACGGCCTAGGGCACTGGGGTGAATAAGATAAAATAAATAGGGAAGATCTTTGAGTCTTGCAATTGGGTACAAAAAATCAACTCAACAAATATGATATTGCAGTGGTCATGGTTACAGTGTTCTAATAAGAATATTAGGGTGTTTTAGTACACCTCAAGTTCATTATGACGCAGCATTTTGTGATACGGCAGCCAAAAAATCGGTGTGATCTAGGGCTGCATTAAGAAGGAAGCATAGACTCTAGGAATAGGGAGCTGATATTCCTACTGCAATCTGTATTCTGAAGAATTTCTTTGAAGTATAATATTCAATTCGGTACACAACCATTTAAAAACATAATTTGAGTAGTGCCCTTACTTAGAAGGGCAACTGGGATAGTGAAGGGTTTTGAGCCCATGGCGTATGAGTATCAGTAGAAAGAACTTGGCATGTTTAGTTTAAAGAAGAGAGTAACTGAGGGGCTGTCATGTTCAGGAATGATTAAAGTTCATCTATTGGGCCCTGGAGGATTGAATCAGGAGCAGTAGCCAGGAATTTTAAAGGGGCAAATTGAAGATTGATGTCAGGTAAAACTTCCTAATGGTTAGAGCTATTCAAAAGTGGAGTAGATTGCCACAAGAGGTAATCCAAGAGGCAGTAGATTCTCTGCCCCCTTAAGGCTATATTATAGTGAGGATTCCTTTTATGTATGAATTGGAGTAGATAGTTGCTGAGGTTCCTTCCAACACTCAGATTCTCTAATATTAATGATCAGAGGGTTGTTAAGCCAAATTACCTCGGATCTTTTTATCTCTCAAGGAATTTTGTATAAGAATTAGCAGATGCATTTGAGATACATTATATTTAAAGTTAGAATAAGCTCTTAAATTAAAAATTAAAGAAATATATCTAATTGAACCTTTGAGCCTCTTTACTTTAAACATTACTCTAAAAGCAATATCTGATTTGATGTTTGTTTAATGTTTTATTATGTTTACTTGTTTTAGTAAAGATATCTGCAAGTATTGCCTGTTGGATATTAATTGGTTAATTGGTTTCTGGAAAAAAACGATATTAGGTAAAATATTACAGAGAACAGTTAGTTCCACAGAAAAAGTTATAAATATAAGACCTGGTCCTGGGTGGCCAAAATTCAGGTTCTTTAAGCTTGAAATAGGTCTATGCAGAGACATGAAAACTATAAGGAGAAATCAAAATGTGATGGTCAAACTGAGTAGAATTCATTGGGCTAGATAGGGCAGGATGCCTGAATCACAAAAAGAGAGGGGGATTCTGGCCTTCTGCTGTGTGGGGTTTATCTTAAGCAAAAGAAAGATATATCTTTGTTTAGGGAATAGCATTTTGGTTTTTTGGTCCCATATATCCACCTTCACTTGGCAGGAGGTAGACACTACCCTAAGAAAGGGAGCCCCAAAAGTACTGCCAAAGTCGAATGCTTTATATTTCTTGGGTAAGAGGGGGTTCAGTGGATGGGCATGGATTGATCATATCTTACATATGAGGAAGCTTAATGACTAAATTTTGAAGGATGGCAGAAGGGATGAGCCCTAGCATTCAATATCTTGGCGGGAAAACTGAGAGATGATATAATTGTCTTAGTGGGATATCTAGCCTCACCTTCATGGCCAAGATCTTTGAAAAAGGCATTGATGTTTGATATATCCATTTCCTTTCCTATCACTGTCTCCATAACCTTCTGCAAGCTGGCTTCCGCTATCATTGTTCAACTGAAACTCCTTTCTAGAAAGTTACCAATAATCTCTTATTTGCAAAATCCAAACAACTTGTATCAATATCGATCCTCTTTGATCTCTTCAGAGTGTTTGGCACTAACACCTTCTTCTTCCAGATGTTCTCTAGGTTTCCATGACATTGCTCTCTCCTCATTTTCCCATCTGTCTTAAAATTCCTTTGACTTCTCCTTTACTGGTTCTTTATCCATGGTGTAACAACTAAATGGTGGGTATCCTCAAGGTTCTATCTTGAGCCTTTTTCTCTTTTTACTCAATACTATCTCATTTCATGACATCACACACTCCCATGAGTTATATTATTATCTCCATATAGATAAATCCCATATACATATATCCAGCTTTATTACTTTCATAAGCTATAGTCATATATCACTAATTGCCCTGCGGACATCTCAAAAGGGATGTCCTATAGGCATATCAGATTTGACACATCCAAAATATTTCAAGTCCCCTCAACTCTCCCTTCTTCCAAACTTCCTCTTAAAGTTGAAGGCTCCACCATCCTCAAAGTCACCTAGACTCACAATCTCATTGCCATCTTTGACATCCTCCTAACTTGCACTTACTCCATATAGCCAAAATGTTGCAAAATATTATAATGTCTACCTTCACAATAGCTCTTGTTTAGGTACCCTTATCTCCACACACAGTCACAAACCTCTCCTCACCAAGCCTCTTAACTGACAAAGAAACTTTTCTAAAACATAAGTCTGATCATGTCAATTCTCTATTCACTGAGCTCCACAGTTGGTCCCTATTACTTCCAGGAACCAATGTAAAATCCATTGTTTGGCTTCTAAAACTTTTCAGAACCTGACCCCTTCTTACCTTGCCATATTCTTACACTTTACTCTCCTATTATCAATCTAAGATCCAACAATGCTGGCCTACTTGCAATTCTTTGAACATGATGCCCCATCTCCTGTGTCTGTGGCTTTGAAATGACCCCCATGCCTGAAATGACGTGCCCCCTCACCTCTATCTCTTAGTTTGCCTGGCTTCCTTCAAATCTCAGCTCAAATTGCACCTTCTGCAAGAGGCCATTCTCAGTCCTCCTAAGTACTAATGTCTTCCTATCTCGAAAGGCCTTCCTTCTATTATGTACAGAATTTTACGTTGTGGTTGTTGCTGTTTGATCATTTCAGTAATATCCAACTCTTTTTGACCCCATTTGGGTTTGTTGTTGCTGTTTTGGCTTGGTTTGGATTTCTGGCCTGGGACACTAGAGTGGTTTGCCATTTCTTTCTCCAGCTCATTTTATAGATAAGAAAACTAAGGCTAATAAGGTTAAATAACTTGTCTAGGGTCACACAGATAGTAAGTATCTGAGGCTAGATTTGAACTCAGGAAGATGAGCTTTCCTGACTCCTTGCCCAGCACTCTATTCACTGCACTACCTCATTGCCCCAATATAACTTGTACCTCGATTTCTTATGTTACCTTCCCTAATAATATTAATTGATAACTACCATACATTTGATGTATGGTGTAGTACATGATGATGATGTAGTAAGTTAGTAAAATGCTTAATATTATCTCATCTGATTCTCACAACAACCTTAAAAGGTAGATGGTACTATTATCTCTATTTTATGGATGAAGAAACTGGGACAGACAGAGGTTAAGTGATTTGCCCAGGATCACACAGCTAGTAAGTGTCTGAGGCAGAGTTTGAATCCAGGTCTTTCAAAGTCTAGGTCCTACAAGGGCAGGCAGTAATGTTTTTAATTTTCTTTGTATCCCCAGTGCTTAGATAGTGCCTAGTAGGCAGTAAGAACTTAATGAAATAAAGTCTTGTTGAATTAAATTGACTTGACCTTAATTAGGTGGACTTCTGAAGGATTGGGACATATAATCTTAGGTTTGGTTGATGTTTTGGTTAGTTTTGCTGAATCCACCCCACCCTTTTTTATTTTTTTTTTTGTTATATTATATAGCTCTCTTGTATGGGCAGGAGTATATTTTGAAAGGTAAGTAAAGTTTAAAAAACAGGTCTCAACAAAATAAAAACAAGGCAGACATCATAGCGTAGAGAAATCATTTGACTCAGGGGCCTTCTACTATTTCTAGCATCATAGGTTCAGAAATGAAAGGTACTTTGGAAGTCATCTTAGGGAATTGGTATGATCAATCATTGGTGGGCTTTGGGAGGTTGGTTCGAGTAGAGTTCTAAGATCAGAAGCAAGAGACAAAGGTTTGAGAAGAAGAATATTGTGGGAAAACGGAAGTTTGGGGGATTACAGCATTTCTTCAAGAATTTTGGAAGTTAAGGGAAGGATCATCAATTTTCAATTATTGTCTCTGTGCTGATAATTTCCACATCTTCTTGTCCAGCTCTGTCCTCTGTTCTGACCTCAGTCTTGTATCTCTGAGTGCCTTTCTAGATATCTTGAACTGGATAACCAGTAGACATCTCAAACCTTATTCATTATCTTTCCTCCCAAGCCCTCCCTTCTTTCTAATTTCTGTATTACTGTTTCAGAAACCACAATCCTCCCAGTCACCAAGCTCACAACCTAGGTGTCACCCTTCACATCTCACACTCTCTAGCCCCCCACATTCAGATGTTAGTTAAATCCTATTGTTCCTACCTTGGTAACATCTCTCATTTAAATCATACACAGCAATAACACTGCAACAACCCTGGTGCATGTCCTCCGATCACCTCCTGCCTAGACTATTGCCCTAGCCTTCTGTTTGGTCTCCATGCCTCAAGTCTCTCCCTACTCTGTTGCGTGCACCACCGAGACATCAAATTGATCTTCCTAAAAGGCTGGTCTGACCAAATCATCTCTCTAATAAACTGTTGGCTCCCTATTACCTGCAGGATCAAATATAAAATCCTTGGTTTGGATTTTAAAGCCCTTCCTAACCTACCCCCCCACCACCACCTTTCCAGTTTTCTAAAATTTTACACTCCCCCATATACTCAGCAATATAGTTGACACTGGGCTCCTTGCTATTTCTCTTACATGACCCTCTAACTCCCGACTGAGCATTTTCAAAGGCTGTTTCCTATGATGCTTCCCTCCTCATCCCTACCACCTAATTTCCCAGGTTTCCTTCAAGTCTCAGCTAACATCTTTCCTTGTACAAAAAGCCTTTCCTAATTCTTAATCTCAGTGTCTTCCTCTTGGGAATAATGTAGTACATAGCGTTTTTTGTTTGTTTTCTTTTGTATCTTGTCTCCTCCATTAGACTATGAGCAGGAACTTTTTTTGTCTCTCTAGTGATGAGAACAGTACTTAATAAATGCTTCTTGCTTGACTGATCATAAGATCATAGATCTACAAGCTGGAAAGAAACTCAGAGGCCATCTAGATCGACCCTTAATTTTGTAGATAATGAAACTGAGAACCAGGGAGTTTAAAGAGATGTGACAGTAATTAGAGGAGCAGGAGGGTCAAGGAAAGTCTTCTTGAGGACTAGAGAAATCTGAAAATACTGTAAATAGGTGGGAGGGAGACAGTGGAGAGACTGAGATGAGATACACAAGGGGGAGAGTTCAATAGTTTCTGGACCAAGAAGAAGAGGGCAATGAACAGGGATCAAGGGTTCAAGTATAAGGATAAAAGTTAAGACGTCTAGAAACAGGAGCAGAGGGAATGGAAGAGAGAAGGGAACCATTTTCACACTCCCTCAAGCTTTCCAATGAAGTTGTCTGCCAAAAGTTTTTCAATAAGTGTGGTGGTTGGCAGTGAAGTGGGAAGCCTGAGGAGGGAGAAAAACATTTGAACAGTAACTGTAGACAATGACAAAGGGAGCCTGTGCACCTTTTTAAGCTGAGCCCAGATATTGTTGAACTGCAGGGCTAAGAAGAGGTTATACACTGGGAATTTATAGCTAGGTAAGGTTAATTCAGTTTCTGTACTTTCTCTGGAAATACTCAGGGCTCAGGAGAAGCCCATGAGCCATGAAATTCCTGTTCTTACCACTTCTTCCCCCTGGTCCCTAAATGTCATAGAAGGTTGGGTCTCAGGATAATGTGTGAGAGAGTGGTGCATTTCACCATGCATCTCCTGAAGCTCTGGTGTCCACCTTGACCTAGGCCAACTGAAGGGAGAAGGTTCAATAACACACCATGCAGGTGACTTCCTTGATCCAAGGTTCATCATGAACTTTTAATTACTTCTCCCTTCAGTACCATGATGGAATTCTTCTACCTCCTTTTCTCAAAATCCTTGTCAACCTCTCTTATAACCACAAGCCCATAACAGTGGTTTTTATATTTTCTACAGAATGTAATCTACATCTGAGAAGGCAGGGGTGTTCTGTTGAAGGAAACATTCAAACTTAGGTCTCCTGACCCAAGTCTATCACTCTATCCTCGGCAGAATGGGAGGGTGAGAGCAATTTTTTCCAATGGCCATGAAGGCAATTGAAACAGGTGCTATGGAGTACTTGGAACTTGATGAGACATGGAAGACGCCAAGATCATCCTGGGCCATCTGGACTTCAATGACTCTGCAAGAAAATGTTAGGCTGATGCACAACTCTGCCTCACTTAAATCCAATTCATGTGCAAGTAAAGACATCACCCCATGATGTCAATAGTCTTTGAAAATGAAGGGCGATGACAAGAATCACTCTCTCCTACATAGAAAGCTATGCAATAACAATATCATCTACACCCTCCTTCTTTCCCTTTCCTTTGAAATCAATAAATATTCGATAAGCAAGGAATGTGAGGCAAGGGCAGAAAAGAATAGCTATTTTCTTTTAATACCTGGATGTCATTGATAGAGGGGATATTATACCACAGATGAATCAACGTATGAAAGGAAAAGCATTTACCAAATGCTTCTTACATGCCAGGCACTGTGATATATTCTAGAAATATAAAAACAAAATAATACTAATGAGAAGCATTTATATAATGCTCTAAAGTTTGCAAACATTATTACGTATTTCTTTTAGTCCTCAAAAAACAAAATGGTCCCTACAGCCAAGAAACTTACATCCTAATAGGGGAAGACAACATACAAGGGAATATTGGATGTTTTGGTAAGGGAGGTGAAAAGGATGATTCATAACAATTGATTGACATGGCTTTTCCTGGAATGGTAGTGGGGGAAGGGAAGGGAATAAACATTAACATAGTGTCTTCTACATCTATTTCTACTTCATTGACTACACAGTCAGGAACTGTATTAAATGCTTTTTATTTGATCTTCACAATAACCCTGCAGGGTAGGTGCTATTGCTTTGTTTATTTTATAGTTGAGGGAATTGAGATAATTAATTGAGATAAACAGCAATTAAGTGACCATACCAGAGTCACACAGTCAGTAAGTATCTAAGACTTGATTTGAACTCTCATCTTCCTGACTCCAGGTCCAATGATCTAACCACCGTGGCACCACCTGCCTTAAGTGTTCATAGTTCTAATGTTCATGGGATCATAGGTTTAGAGCTACAACAGATCTTAGAGCATCCGATCCAAGCTCCTCATTAAAAGATGAGGAAACTGAAGCAGAGGGAGGTCCTTACTTACTCAGCAAATGATTGTGGCCACATTCAAACGCAGGACTTCTTTGCTCCATTTTACTACCTAAGACTTTCAGAACTTTTGTTCTTGTTCAATCATTCAGTTGTTTCTGACTCGTCATGACCCCATGGACCACAGCATACCAAGCCCTTCTATCCTGGACTATCTTTTGAAGTCTGTGCAAGCTAATATTCTTTGCTTCCATGTCACTATCCATGCATCTCATCTTCTGCTGTCCCCTTCTCCTTTTGCCTTCAATCTTTCCTGACATCAAGGTCCTTTTGCAAGGAGCCCTATCTTCTCATTATATGGCCAAAGTATTTAAGCTTCAACTTTGGTATTTGACCTTCCAGTGAATAGTCTGAATTAATTTCTTTAAATATTGACTAATTTGATCTCCTTGTTGTCCAAGGGACTCTCAAAAGTTTTCTTTAGCACCACAATTCTAAGCTGTCAATTCTGTAGTATTCTGCTTTTCTTGTAAACCAACTCTCACATATATTGCTACTGGAAAACCCGTAACTTTGACTATACGGACTTTTGATGGCAAGATCATGCCTCTGCTTTTTAGTATGCTGTTCAGATTTGCCATAGCTCTCCTTCCAAGGGGCAAGCATCTTTTAATTTCATGGCTTCAGTTGTCATTTGCAGTGATCTTTGACCCCAAGAATATAAAATCTGACACTGCTTCCATTTCTTCTCCCTCTATGTGCCAGGAAGTTTGGAACAAGTTGTCAAGATCTTAGATTTTTTTTTTAATGTTAAACTTAAAGCTAGCTTTTAAACTCTGCTTTGTCATTCTTATCAAAAGACTTCTTAATTCTTCTTCTTTTTCTGCCATCAGAGTGGTATTGTCTGTGATCGTTTATATTTCTCCTGGCAACCTTAATTCTGTTTTTTGATTCATCCAACCTGGTGTTTCACATGATGTACTCTTCATATAAGTTAAATAAATAAGGTGACAACATACAGTCATGTTATAGTCCTTTTCCCATCTTAACCCAATCAGTTCTTCCACCTTGGGTTTTAATTGTTGGTTCTTGGTCCATATATAGGTTCCTTATTATGTTTGTCCGACATTCTCAAAAACAACCATGACATCAGGGAAATGATGACATGACTTGCAATTGATTTTGATATGAGTGAGGGAGGGTTGTGCAAGGTCACCAGCCTCACTTTCTCCTCCAGAGCCATCTGGGTCCAGTGGCCTGATATTCCCCAGGAGGACTGGAGATGGCCCAGGATGCTTTAGGAAGCCCTTGCCCTTTCAGGCTAAGGTCTTTTCAGGTTCTCACTTTGCATGAGGTAACGTCCATTCAGTAAATGAATAGGCCCCTTTATGAAGTTAATCAAGGGATGGCCCCTTTAATCATAACTCAAAAAAAAATCTAACTTGAAGGGAAAGACCCTCAGGGTTCCTGGCCAAAAGATAAACAGTTACTATTAGGTATTTACATTCACTCTGTGTTAGGAGGGCAGGTAGGTATTGTCCAGGAGAAAAATGAAATGATCTGGTACTCCAATGTCTTTGAGGACTTGCTACATTGTTTTGTGATCAAAGGTTTTAGTGTAGTCAATGAAGTAGAAATAGATGCGTTTTCTGGAATTCCCTTGTTTTTTCCATAAGCCAGAGAGTGTTGGCAATTTGGTCTTTAGTCCCTCTGCCCCTTTGCTCATCTGGTAATTCTCAGTTCCCCTATTGCTGAAGCCTGGCTTGCAGAATCTTAAGCATAACCTTGCTGGCATGTGAAATAACTATAACTCTTCAGTAATCTGAACATTCTTTGGTATTGCCTTTCTTTAGGATTGAGATATAAACTAATCTTTTCCAATCCAGTGGCCGCTGTTGAGTTTTTTTTCAAATTTGTTGGTATATTGAATGCAACACTTTAACAGAATCATCTTTGAGGATTTAAATAGCTCAGCTGGAGTTCCATCCCTTCCACTAGCATTACTGTTAGCAATGCTTCTCAAGGCCATGTGACTTCATTCTCCTAGAGGTCTGTCTCTAGATCAGTAACAACATCATTGCGGTTATCAGTGATGTTAAGATCTTTGATTGTATAGTTCTTTTGTATATTCTTGCTACCTCTTAATCTCTTCTGCTTCAGTTAAATCCCTACCATTTTTGTCTTTTATCACGACAATTTTTGCATGAAATATTCCCTTGGCAGCTCTAATTTTCTAGAAGAGATCTCGTCTTTCCCATTATATTTTTTCTTCTATTTTCTTGAATTGCTCATTTAAGAAAACCTCATCTGTCCTTGCTATTTTCTGGAATTCTGCATTCAATTGGGTGCATCTTTCCCTTTCTCCTTTTCCTTTCCTTCTTTCCTCAACTATCTGTAACAGCTATTTTCAGAACTAATTAATTCTAAAAGAAAAGTACCACATGGTAAACACCCTCCAGCTAGGAGTTAGTCACCCCACAGGTTAGCTTCCCCATATCTCTCTTTATCCCCTAGTACAACATCTTTAGCAGCAGTGTTGCTCCCTGCTCATGTTTCAGTCTACCATAGAGCATCACATTCCAAGGTCTGAGGTCTCCCCTGCCTTCCCCAACTGACTTTAAGTTAAAGAGTTTATTTTTGGGTAACCCTTTATGCTATTGATCCCTGGTTCTAAAAGCTCTAGTTATGGCCCTGAGAAAAGGCAGCCAGAGAACATATTTTCAAATAATTGAATCTATAAACCAAAATCTATATGGAAAGATGAAAAGAAATTCATCTATTCAAACTTTTACAGAATGTCAAATCCTTAAGTAAAAGTTGCCTGGGGTGGGAGGAGAAGAGAGTGGAAGAAAATTAAGAAGAGGTTAATTTGACAAGGATTTCTACCATGTAACACTGCTCTTCAGACATTTTCATCTCCACCTTTATATATTCCTGTGAAACAAAATGGATATTTGGACTATTACCTGGAAACTGACCCAATTACTACACAGAATGGAGTAAAGGATTTTGTTGCCGCCGTTTCATCCCCTCTGTTATGAAATTTGGGATTTGTTCAGCTTACTTTTCGAAATTGAGGTGCCAGGTGTCTGGCTGCAATATTCACTCCTTTCAAGAAAATTAGTGATGATTTAGATGAGTAGTTACAAAAGTCCAATTTGCATTTCTCTCCAGGAAAATTATAGCAGTGACCTCCAGGCAGCTTATCGTCTCACTGCTCTGTGACCCTTTGTTCAGAGGCTGACTTTGTTGAAAATGATTCCCCATGGTCACATGCCTGGGAAGAGCAGTTACAAAACAAGAATTCATCTCTTGTTCCCAGTGCCTCAGTCTTCATCTCTGTGATCCAGCCAAACTGGCTTTCACTGCTACTCAGACACAACACTTTTCCATATCTTTCTTGATGTCTTTCTACTGGGCCATCCAACATCCTTGAATTCACCCCTTTCTTACTTGCATCTCATAGACACCCTCTCTCCCTTTAAGATGTGGCTTAGGAAACTCAAGCATCACTTCTTCATTACTCTTCCCCAGCTGCTAGTATTCTTTCTCCCTATTTTCTATTTAGTCGTATTTATTCATTTTGTATATATATATATGTGTGTGTGTGTGTGTGTGTGTGTGTGTGTGTGTGTGTGTATACATATACAATGATTAGAACATAAGTTTGTTCCAAGTGGAGATTGCTTCCTTCTTTGTACTTCTATCTCTAGAGCCCAGCATAGTGTCTTGGCATATAACAGACATTTAATAAATACCTTTTGATTGATTGATGGAGTCATCTCCAAATTAACTGATCTCATCTCCAGTTCATGTAAGCAATAAATTTTTTTTCATATCATGGATTCAGAGTCCCAATGGAAAAACTTCCCGAGAGATGTACTGATGACAAAAATATTCCCCAGCTGAAGGGTACAGATAGGGAATAAGTTTTTCACATTACTGGCAAATGGTTTCATTTAACTTTCCTTGAGCCAAACTAGACTCACTCAAGTCAATTGAGAAGGGGAAAAAATACCTGATCCTTTTTGGAATTATCATGTAATGAAGTTTTAGAGTTCTCTTTGATCGACATATTGAAATGAAAAGTAGGTCAAGCTCCGGAATATAGAATTACAGACAATGAATTCAAGTTTGCAGCCACTCTATGCTGATGTAGATAGCAGAGAAATAACAGTAATAGACACATCACATTGGCATAAAGCAATGAAAAAGGAAATAACTCATCTGAGCCATCAGTCAGAGAATTCATAGGGAGCAAATAAACCTTTCTTCCAAAGGGTAGCTTAGACATGATTCTTTGTCCAGGTGTCCAGGAATAACAAGAATAGCTATAAAGCCTAGTATTTAAATGGTACCTACTATGTGCCCTCAGGCACTGTGCAAAGCACTTTACAAATATAATCTCATTTGATCCTCACAGCCCTGTGGGGAAGGCTCTATTATTTTACAGATGAGGAAGCAGAAGCACACAGAGGTTAAGTGGCTTGCTCAAGATCACACAGCTAATAAGTGTCTGAAGCTGGATTTGAAATCTATTTTGTATTGTATCACCCAGCTGCCTAATAGAGTTACAACAAATAGCATTTATCTTTTAACTCCATTCAATGAGGTTGTATTGTATACTTTAAAGAGTAATAGAAAAAGAATCCATGATTTGACCTAAATTCAAATACTGCCTATACCACTAACTTACTAGGTTAGCTTAGGCAAGGTCCTTATTGAAGATGTCACTAGCATATCTTGTGCTCGGGACAAGGACTCCAAAAATCCTAGACAGTACAGAAAAATTAAATTGGGGGTGGGATGGGGCAGGATGAATATCTAAAACTAGACTGAATTCCAACCCCTAAATTTTAGAGATAAGGAAACCAAGGCTCAGAGTTTAAGTGACAGCCAGCAGCAGAAAGGTGGGAGGAGACCTTAAAACTTGAAACATAAGACCCTGTGTGGGAGTAGAAACCTTAGACTTCCTCAAGAGTAGCCAGAGCCTTTGGAACATCACAATTTCTCCTGGAAAAATGACAGGGTATGGTGGGATAATGGCAACTAGGGGGCGCCATAGTGCCCAGAGCACTGGGTCAGGAGTCAGGAAGAATCAAGTTCAAATCCAACCTCAGACATTTACTAAATGTGAGACTCTGGGTGAGTCTTTTAAATTATGCCTGCCTCAGTTTCTCCAACTAATAAAAAACAGGAATAATACTAGCACCTACCTCACAAGGTTTTTGTGAGGCTCAAATGAAAGAATATTGGTAAATGCACTTAGCACAGTGCCTGATATGCAGCAAGTACTTAATAAGTGCTTATTCCATCCATCATGGAGTAGGTCACCCTCAGTATAGCGGTCATTGGCATAAGCTATTCTTCTCACTAGGTATTCAATTCAATTACATTTTGCAAAAGGGAATCATTTTTTCCCATCCCCCAAACCATCACTGCCAGTCTGACCAGTAGGCTCTCAGAGAGGCAGGGTGCTTCTCACACCACTATGCTCTCCCTTGATTGGGCAGAAGACATACTTATAAATTTATGCACTACTAGACGAAGGAGGTTTGGCTGGGGTTTTCCACCAGGGAGCTAAGAAAAGACTGTTCTGACAACTCATTCATTCAACAGCTTAGAAACAACAGAGCATAGCATGTGATTAACAATCATTTAAAAAAAAATATTCTAAGCCACCTCCTCTTGCTCAAATAGTCTCTGTATTCTCTCTACCTCTCTCAAATGAAGGCTGTGAGTGCCACTTCCCAGGGGTGGGGGTCACAGTGTTTGTCCCATGTACAAAAATGCAGAGGTCACTTTGAATGTGAAATTTATTCAAAGCACAGTTGAGGTGACAATTCTTCTCTGATTTCATTCAACCTCCTCTGTCCCCACCACACATACACACACAGAGTCAGGACTCTGTGGCTTTTTTCTCTTAAAATGACTTTATGTTTACTTGTCTGATCATAGCGTCTAGTACACAAGGGCTCTGTGTGTGTGTGTGTGTATACACACATATATGCATATATGTATGTGTACATATATGTATACATATATTTTTCCCCTTATATAAGGATCTTGAATATCAGGAATTTTGTCTACATATACCCAAAACCTATCATAGTGTTGGGTACTGTGGTAATTAATAAATAATAGATATAATATATTTTGTTGAATTATGTTAAATTGAATCAAATACATTCATTTGGACTATTACTATATAACCACCTAACTTGGTCCTTTTACCTCAAATTGTGTCGCACTCCAATCTATCCTCCCCACAACTGCAAGATGATTTTCTTAAAGCTCGAGACTGATATCATCACTCCTCTGCTTAAGAAACTCCTATGGCTTCCTGTTGCCTTTAGGATAAAAATATAAGCTCTTTCATTAGATTTTTAAGGCTCTTCACCAGCTGGTTACAACTCACTTTCCTGTGTCATACATTACTCCCTTTCTGGCATTCAACAGTTCAGTCCCATCTCCGAGCATTTGTACAGCTTGTCCTCAAGCTTGGAATACACACCCTCCTCACCTACAACTCTTAGGATCCTGTTTACTCCACAATTTGAGTCAATTGCTAATTTCTCTACAAAGCTTTTAGTGATTCACTCAGCTGTTAGAGATCTGGACCTGTAAATTAATTGATGCAGAGAGCTTTCAGATGAGGAAACTCACTCTACCAATGCACCTTTTCTGCCATTTATAGTCACCACAAGTTGACTGGAGCATTGGGAAGAGAAATGATTTTCCCAAGGTTACATTGTCAGTATCTACTCAAGATAGGACTTGAACCCAGGTCTTCTGGACTCTAAGGCTAGATTTCTATCCACTATAACACTTTTGTGATCACTGCATATTTGTTCTTTGTCTCTGTCTCTCTGTCTCTCTGTCTCTCTGTCTCTCTCTCTCTCTCTCTCTCTCTCTCTCACACACACACACACACACACACACACACACACACACACACACCTTCTTTTCCCAAGAACTGAATATGGTAGATTGTTCTGTTCCTTGAGAACAGGGATGGATCAGTTTTTGTTTTTGGATGCCCGTGGCTTCACTCAGAGCCTGCCTCAGAAGTAGGTGATTAATAAATGCTCGAATGGTTGTTGATGACTTGAGTGCATTCTATACTGCCAGGTGCAGGAGTCCACTGGAATCCTGGCCTCTACTGCTTGGCCCGGACTTAAGGGCCAGTCCTCTGTTACACGTGGTTATTTCCTTCCGCTCAATAAAATGATAATGGAGATCTATCCCCTGTCCATTTCTCTTGATTCCCTGCTCTGTCATTAAATGGTTTTATTTCTATTCCATTTTCTTCAATTACACAGTTAAAATCCATCCTCAATGCTCATTCCATATCTTTCATATGGAATAAAACAAAAGATGCAACTGAAAGTCATAAATGAATAGTTCGGCTTTCTTTTTTTCTTAAGTGAGGGTTGTGGGCGGGGGTGAGTAGATTAAAAAAAAAGTTCCTCTTCATGTGGGTAAAATGTTCACTTCCCTTGCTCTACGTGGAAAACAGATTAAAATAATTTGGAGAAGTTGCTTCAGTACAGCTCACTGGGCAATTTCGTCCATGTACCCTTACTTACAATAAATCATTGACTTTAGTGAATGCAAGCTCCCAGCCACCTTCCCAGAATCTACACATCATTAGCTATCTTGTCACCACTTGAAGCATTATTCATATTCACTATGGACTAAGGGCACAGTAATAAGATTCAGACTGAAGACACACCCATGTATCCATCTATCTATCTATCTATTTATATGTGTACATGTTTATATATGTAACAGTGACTACTCTGGCCCTACCACCTGAAGGTCCGGTATTTCACATTTCACCCCTCCCCAATGTTCTAAAGTACCCTAAAGGTAATGAAAGAGTGCCTAGTCCCTGCCTTTAGCTCAAGCTCCCACTGACTGTGTTCTTCCAATTCTAGAGGGTCCAAGTACCCCCGTTCCATTTAACTGCTTAACGGTCAGAGTGACATTTACAAAGGAATATGTACTTCAATAGTATAGCGAAAACAAACATATTAATATCTTCCTCCAGATTTAATGGCTTCTACCTTGCCTCAGTCTCTTGGGAGGGAAAGAGGATTAGGTTGACAAGTTAGCTTAGTTCCTGTGTAGCATGGGTGTACCAAGTTAAAAGCCCAAAGTGCATCTGGACTCCAATACTAACACACTGGTTCCTCGGGGTTCCCCGGTGGGCTGGCAGGAACATCTGACCTAGAATTCTGTCTCCAAGGTCACTAGCATCTGGGAACTTCACTGCCTGAGTCTAGAAATCAAAGAAACAAAAACAAAAATAAAAGAAATAAGACCAAAACTACAAGCCCATTTCTCAGAGCCACAGGACCTAAAAGGAAAATCAGAGAGGTAGTCTTTCCCCCACATCATCACCTAATTTAATTCATGGTCTCATGCTTTGGGTGAACCCCTAGGCACCGCCAGAAAGAAATCAGACTGCCCC
Organism: Trichosurus vulpecula; assembly: GCF_011100635.1. Lineage (NCBI taxonomy): Eukaryota > Metazoa > Chordata > Mammalia > Diprotodontia > Phalangeridae > Trichosurus > Trichosurus vulpecula. The sequence continues at coordinate 251,580,947 of NC_050578.1, forward strand.
AGTCTGGTAGTTTTAAAAGACAACCTGTTGTAGCTACAGAGGCGATGGAAAGATATTGCTCCCCAGGAGTGTATCATATCTGTTTCCAGAAGAGGTCCCCGTCATCTCCCATATGGAGCCTCTATCTTAGGTGATCTGGGCATGTAAAGCTTAGTTACATAAAGACACACATATGTGTACATATATGTGCATTGCATGCACATGTGTATACACATGTGTGTATGTATGTTTATACATATCCACATATTTGTGTCTGTGTATAGGTATATGTATATATATATACACACACACACAAATATATATTATATATATATATACATATATATATATACACACACACAAAACACACATGGATATACGTCTGTAGATATATAGATATAGATATATAGATATACGTGTGTGTGTGTGTGTATGTGTATGTCTTCCTTAAAACTATTCAGTGAAGTATTTAACACACATCCCACCATACTTATTTTATAGCTTGGGAAAATGAGGTCCAAAGCAGCTAAATGACTCTCCCAGGGTCCCAAAATTAGCAAATAAGAGAGCCAAGACTAAGTCACACATCTTTAGACTGAGACAGCTAGACTGGGAAGCAGGAAGACCTGAGTTCAAATCCTATAAACACAGCCTATAAACAACCTAGGAAAGTTGTTTAAACCCTCGCAGCCTCTGTTTCTTCATCTGTAAAATGGGTGTACTAATAGCCCCTTCTTTACAGGGTTGTTGTGAAGCTCAAGTGAGATAATAAATGAAGTGCTTTACAAACTTTAAAGCATTATTATTATTATTATTATTATTATTGTAAGAATGTTCATTCCAGTATACCTGGCTATCTCTCTAGTAAAAATATTTTTTGACACATAAAGGAAAGGCAGTTAAAAGTAGTCTGTAAAAGACTACTTTTAATTCTAAAATTCTAAATTAATTCTGCATATATATTACTCAATCGATTGCGATTTTACTAATAATCACACAGACTCATTTTATATACACACATACACATAGAGAATGCTGCACAATGTATACATTAGCATACATGTGTATTATATGTATATGTATATTCATATATGTATATATGAATTATATATGTGTACATACGTAAAATAATATAGAACTAAATATTTCAATTATAGATATTAGATATAAAATTATACACACGGATACAAAACTATACTTAGAAACTATTTGTCGTGTTTTATTTCATCTCTCTGAAGGCTAGACTTCTAGAGGGGAAAAAAAGGAGGTAGAATATTTGAAATTCCAAAGACACTGGGCAAGTTTTACTTCTTTACTTAAGTTATAGAGAATGCCAGATGAATGCCTTCCAATTTGCTTGGAAGGCACTGCTATTCTTCTGGCTTCCTAGGTTCACAAATTCAACCTTATCCTCGACTCTTCCCACTGATTCTCTTTATTCCCTCAGTCCCTCATCACCTTTTCCTTAGATTATTGCAGCGGCCTTCCAAATGGCACCCCTGCCTCAGGTCTCTCCCCATTCCAGTTTGTTTTACCCAAGTGATTTTCTCTAAGTGCAGCTTTGGCAACGTTACTCCCTAGTCAATGAACTTCAGCAATATCCCTCACAAATGAAATAGCAATACCTCTATTTAGCTTTAAAAAACCCTTCAAAACCTGACCCTAAACTTCTTAACCTTATTTTACCTTGCTCTCTTATCCCACAGTATCAAATCCAGTCAAACTCGTCTCTCTGTTCTCCACATATGATGCAGCATCTCCCATCTCCATCTTTCTTGTGTGAAATGCTCTTTATCCTCCCTCTCCAACATCGTAGAATTTCACTCTTATTTAAAATGCAGCTCAGGTACTACCTTCTATATGAAGCTTTTGTAACTGATAGGGCCCTCCCGTGGGAAGTACCTTATACTTAACTATGTAGTTGTTAATTTTACTTGTTGTCTTTATATTTATTATTTATATAAAATGTATATATGATAATGTGTGTATGTAAGTATATACGTATATGTATATATATACATATATATGTATGCATGTGTCTGTATTGAATAGAAGTGTATGAAGATAGATGGATAGATAGATAGACAGACAGACAGATGAGTATATAGATTAGATTGACAGATGAATGGATAGACAGACAGACAGATAGGTAGATAGATAGACAGACAGACAGATGAGCAGATAGATTAGATTAACAGACAGATGGACAGAGAGAAAGAAAAAGAGAGAGAGAGAGAGAGAGAGAGAGAGAGAGAGAGAGAGAGAGAGAGGAGAGATAGGTAGACAGACAGATGAGTAGATTGATTAGATTATCAGACAGACATATAGATAGATAGATAGATAGATAGATAGATAGATAGATAGATAGATAGATAGGTGGATGGATGGATAGATAGATGAGTAGACAGAGAGGTTACATAGAAATATTTGGTATTTACTTTTCTAGGATGTAAGCTCCTTAAGAATAGGAATTGTTTTATTTTTGTATTCTCAGTGCCTAGTTGTTTGCCTGGCACAAAGGGCTAAATAAATATTTGCTGATGTTCATTGATTAATTGATTGATCTAAAAATAGTAACCAATAGGTTTCAGCACAGTTGTAAATAGTGTCAGGTAGATTTCATTCTAAATCCAATACACTTCCCACTACCCCACACTTCTTACCTTACTTCAATATTTTAATATATCAGGAAAGTTGTTAATGTTTAGTGGGTTCTCCTATAAGCATACAATTCCTTGGAACCTTAATGGACTGCTTCCTAAAACATATAGGTTATTATTTAGAGCTATAACTATGGTGGGTGGATAGGACGTTTTCCCACATTGACACATGGCTGATAGGGCTGCTAACATAGCCTGCTGTGGCTGCATCAACAAGGACAAGTGGCTATTGAATTATTCTTTTCCCAGTGCATGCTTTACTCTATGATAGCGATTCTCTACTATCAGTAACGAGAGACTGACCATTAAGCCCACTCTTTATGACTTTTCACAGGGGACTTAGCTGGTGAAATCCCTGCATGGATCTGGAACATGTCTATATGTTTTGTAATTGGTTCCATTCTCCTAGCCATATCATGAAGAGGAGCGTCTTTGACTAGCAATATAGTCTTAAGTAGGAGTGATTTCAAAAGGCATTAGTCCATCAGGCCCTATTCATCATCTTTGTCTTGTCTTCTTCATACTTGGTGTCATCTGAGTGAGAAAAGGGAGACAATATTCTGGTGAGAAAAGCCTTAGGCCTTCTTTATCCAAGGCCAACACATGGCATATTTTGGACTCCAGTTGTATTTATTAATGAAAACACAAAACTAAATGTCTCAATGGCCTGATGATCAGGTAATTGCTGCTGGATAGACCTGATTTTCTAGAAGAGGTCATGAGGGTGGCCTCATTTCTCTTAGGCAGACAAAGATGGGGATCCATCAGGCTTCCGTGTGGTACACCAGGAAATATGGATGTTTCTTTGAATTATTTCTGTATGAGTTATGTACATGTGGTTTCTATTTTTTTCTGAAACTAGAGCTATAGTTCTATTGGCATAGGGACATACCAGTGAAGAACACCTTCTATCAATGCAAATGAGCATCTGCTCTGCAACTTCTCATCTCAAATGATAAATGTCTGTGACCCTGAAAGGTGAAGCATGTTCCCCAGGGTCACCCAGCCAATATGTGTCAGAGGCAGGCCTTGAATCCAAGTCTTCCTGTCTCTGAGGTCATCCACTATTACATAGTGCCTTATAGTGGGTTTATTATTCAGTAAATCTTGTAGCTGGGTATGTGAGTGGGATATTTTCTCTCTCTCCTTCGGGAATCCCTAACCTGACAAGCACAGTAGTCAGGGTTACTTTAGTGTAACTAAAACAGATAAAACAGAGCTACTACTAAGCACAGCTTGAAGAGATGTTCTGGGTGGGTGGGGCGGGGGAACAGCGAGACTCAGGAATACATTTGAATCTCCTTTGGCACTCCAGTATTCACTGAGTGTTCTACTCAAGTATTTCCTGGCTGGAGATGGCTCCTGTTGAGAAAAAATCAATGAAAGTCCATGGCTCTGGCTCCTCAGCATCTTGACATAATCATGGAATTCCCAATAGTCAGCAAAAAAATAGTTTTTGAAAGGAAGAATTAGATTCTCAATGTACTGTGAAAAGTCAACAGTTGATACTTGAATAAGAGGAATTTTTTTTAAATAGAGCCAAAATATAAGAATATAGAATTGAGAATTGCACTAACCATGGGAATAGTGATCAGTAAATGGAGTATTGACTAATGAGCATTTCCTAAGAACCTATTATGTATTAGTCATTGTGCTGAATGCTGAGGATACAAAAAAAGGCAAAAGACCTTCCCTGAACTCAAGGAGCTTTTTTCATCTGCATTGATTCTTTTCAAAATGAAATAAAATATTTAATTTATACCATTCACAGCTTATATTTATACCTCTTAATATCAGAAAAAATTGCTGTAATTGAAAACATTACCTGCCCGACCTTTTCATCCAAATACTTCTAATCCAAATGTTGGTCCAAATTCAGTGAAGGGGTAATGTTGTCTAATGGAAACAGATTATATGTCAGATCATGGGTTCTAGTATTAGCTCTGCCCCTCACTAGCTCTATGGCAAATCCCCTTAATACTCTGGGCCTCGGTTTCCTTACCTATTTAAAGGAGGAAATAAAATAGACTATGAGATTTCTAAGGCCCCTTATGATGTAGCTCACAAATTCTGTTTCTAAGTTTGTTCAAGCCAGTAGCCTGTGGATAATGAAATGTTCATTAACCTAGTGATAAGATAGTCTCAGCTCATTGGAGCTGAGTCAGCAAGAACAGCTTCTGTCTTTATCCATTGCAGGTCCTCCTGACTCCAAGCCCAGTGAAGCCTCTCAGTTACAAACAAAAAAAGAAAATAAGGGAAGTACCTGACAAATTTTATTCAAAATAATGAAATGACAGACTATGAAGAAATGTAAAAGGCATTTGATTTCTGTCTCTTTTCAAATTTGGTTGAAGTTTTGCTACCTTCTTCCTTCCCTCCTTTCCTTCCCTCTTTTCCTCCTTCCTTTCTTCCTTCCTTCCTTCCTTCCTTCCTTCCCTCCTTTCCTTCCTTCCCTCCTTTCCTTCCTTCCTTCATTCCTTCCTTCCTTCTGTTGTCCATCTCTCTGTATCCCTGTCTCTTTCTACCTCTGTCCCTCTCTTTTTCTCTCTGTCTCTCTAATTAGCTACCTGTTTCCATTTCTCTGCCTCTTTCTGTTTTCTGTCTCTCTCTCTCTCTTTTTATGTCTATAATTTCTATCTATGTCTTTCTCTCTTCTTCCTCTTTAAAAAAATCCAATTGCAGTCAATATGAAAACGGTTCTGCTCATCTCACCTTATGTTACTGGTTTTGTGGCTCTCCCATACATTCTCAATTTGAATCTCCCAATTCTGTGCCATAGAAGACACTGCAAATACTATTGTCTAGATTTTATAGGTGGGAAAATTGAGGTTCAGAAAGATGAGATTTTGTCTCCAAAGTCCATAAGTATCAAAGTTCATATTTAATGAATCGTATAGTCCAGTAAACCAAAGATCAGTGCCCCTCTATCATGTGTTCCAGAAGCAGGCTCAACAAATGCCTCGCTTTATCTTTGCTGTTGTTTAGTTATTTCATTGTGTCCAACTCTTTGTGACCCTATTTTGGTTTTTTGGGGGCAAAGATACTGGAGTGGTTTGTCATTTCCTTCTCCAGCTTATTTTACCAATGAGGAAACTGAGGCAAACAAGGTGAAATGACTTCTGCAGTGTCATGCAGTTAGTAATTGTCTGAGGCTGGATTTGCACTCAGGAAAATGAGTCTTGCTGACTCCAGGGCAAGAGCTCGATCCTAGAGCATCACCTAGCTGCCCACAGCAATCAGCAGCAGGCAAAGGTTATTATAAAATTCCTCTAGGACTAGGCCCTCACTGACCAGGCCCCTGTGACAGCAGGATCACAGATTTTGAGCTGGAAAGACCCTGAGATGAGCCGATTCAACTCCTTCATTTTGTGGATGTGGCAAATGAGGCTCCATTCAGTTAGTAATAGTCAATATTCATAGTCAGGTACTGCTACTTCTACTGTATCAAGTCTCCCCAAAGACTGTGCCCATCCAAGGATGCTGGAAGTGATCCTCGAGGTGGTGCTTAGATCAATCTTTTGGGAAAGTATTAAGAGCAACAATTGCATATATTTTTAAAGGCTTTGAACCCAACCAGATGCTGGAACCTCCAGACAAGCCCAGGGCATAGAAGGAAAGATGCATGGGGCTCGCGGGAAAGCATTAGCATCATGACCTCATAAGAGTTAATGGACAAGAAGAATAACTTCAATGGACTGTATAGGAAAAGCTGCTGTTTCCTTTCAACACTTGCAAACCCCAATGAAATTTTAGTGATTAATAGTGATTGGATCCAATAACTATTAGCCAAAGCATCTGCCACGGGCACCTCAGGAGCACATCCATGACCTTCCGTGTGTTAATTAAAGTCATAAGAGATCCAAATGGCCAGGTCTGTAGTATATAACCCCACTATGTAAAAGGGAGTCCTAGGCCTTCCTAGGGAGCCAGAAAGGAAAGGAAAAAGGAAGAAAAAGAAAATAAACAAAACATAGAGACAGTATAGTCTCTCTGTAGCTGTCTGTCTCTGTTTTGCTCTATTTTTTTGTGTCTCAGCCTTTGTCTCTCTGTCACTCTGTTTCTGTCTCTCCCTCTCTCTCTCTCTCTCTCTCTTTCTCTTTCTGTCTCTGTCTATCTGTGTCTGTCTTAAAAAATATACTTAATTTAAACTAAAAGATGGCTACTAGGCTCATCATCAGTGTACCTATTTTGGGTTAATTGCAGAAACATCAAGGTTATTTAATTGGGTAAGGCATTTCAAGCCATCTAGGAAAGACAAAAATAATAACCATACCTGTCTTTTTCCTAGACTATTCTGGGGAGATGAGTCAATCTACTAAAAGACACTCTGAGTATGTCTATACCATACTTTACCTCCATATGAAAATTTGACAACACGGTCCAAAAAACAAAACAGGACCAATGATAACAATTTCTTAAGGAAATTTAAAAGACAGAAGGGAGTTTGTGCTATCGTGCTGTTTGTTATTTGTCCTTTGTTCTCAAAGAGGACCATGACATCATGGAGGTGATGCCAGGACCTACAAGTGAATTGGATTTAAGTGAAGGAGGGTTGTGTAAAGTCAGCAGCCTCACTTTCTCCTCCTGGGGCATCTGGGTCCAGTGGCCAGATACACATCAGGATGACTGGAGATGGCCCCTGTGCCATTACAAAGGAGAGTTGGAGCTGCTTTAGTTGGTGGGGTGAGGGGGTGTGGATCAGCCCCAGGCAGCAGCAGTGGGCTTCAGTATGAGCTCATGTGCAAAACAGCAAGAAGGAAGATGATTGAGAAAGACAGGAACCACTTCACAAACACATGATATTAGAGAGAGAGAGAGAGAGAGAGAGAGAGAGAGAGAGAGAGAGAGAGAGAGAGAGAGAGACAGAGACAGAGACACAGAGACAGAGACAGACAGAGAGACAGAGACAGAGAGAGAGAGACAGCATAAGAGAAGAGTAGCTGAGAAGAAAACAAGCTTTCAGAGAAAGTGCTTGTCACAAAGTCCGGACAAACAATTTTTTTCTGGTAGATATTTGTAGACAAAACCAAAAGAGGAAGACAACAAAGTGATATGAAATAATAATGATGCTAATGATAAAGGTAAACAACTCAATTCTTATGGCTCTTTAAGGTTCCAAAGCGCCTTCCTGAAATCTGCTTTATGAGGTGGGTTGTACAAACACCACCACAACTGTTGTACAGGCAAGTAAATTTAGTATCAAAGAGGTTAACAGATTTATCTGAGCTAACAATTTAAGACAGAGAAAAAGAGAGATGGAGACAGAGATGGAAAGAGAGACAGAAGGAAGGAAGGAAGGAAGGAAGGAAGGAAGGAAGGAAGGAAGGAAGGAAGGAAGGAAGGAAAGAAGCAAGGAAGGAAGGAAAGAAGGAAGGAAGGAAGGAAAGAAGCAAGGAAGGAAGGAAAGAAGTAAGGAAGGAAGGAAAGAAGGAAGGGAGGGAGGGAGGAAGGAAGAAAGGAAGGGAGGGAGGGAGGAAGGAAGGAAGGGAGGGAGGAAGGAAGGAAGGAATGAAGGAAGGAAGAAAGGAACGAAGGAAGGAAGGAAGGAATGAGGAAGGAAGTACAGAAAAATAATACCTAGATTTTCTGGTTGTAAATCCATGTCTCCCTTCCATCAGATGCTATCATACATCTAGACTCTTCTGTGATGTCAACACCAGATTAATTTGTTTTATATTTTTATTTTAAAATCTAAATATTCTTTAAGCTTCCTTATCATGGAAACTTTTGAATCAAGTTAGGCATCACTAGGAAATTAAGATAATTCCTTTCATTTTTTATCATTCTTTCCAGTTCTCATCTGGACATTGAATGCAGCCAAAGTGTCTTTTGTACTTTCAGACCCGTTAATGTAGAGACAGTGTGGTTCTGTGGCTATTGTACCTGGCACTCGATCTCAAAGACACGATTTCAAATCTAGTTTGTGCCAATTGCCAGCTATGTGACCCTGGGCAAGTCACTTAACCTCTATTTTCTCCAGAAACTCCCTAGGAATTGTAAATTAAGTAACAGATGGTTTGGATTCTGTGCTGGTAGAGGAAATTCCCATTGATGCTGAAATCAGATTATTTGAGTAATCCTGGCATGCTGTCATTACACTGACATTATCTGGATTCTCAGTGACTGTTTATGGACTGATGCTGGCACATTTTTAACTCAGTGGACTCGGTAGCTACATTCTATTTTAATATAATATCAATATTTCAGTGAAGATAAGAAGCAACTGAAAATGTGTTAATGCCCTTGTAGTAGTGAAAGTGTGAATTAAAAATATATGTTGGGTACACGATCCTATGATTCACAGGACTGAGGGATGGAGGGGATGTTAGAAAGCTTTAAATCCAACTCTCTCATTTTTCAGATGAAAAAACCAAGGCAGAGTTCAAGTGACTTGCCCAGGGCCACACAGCTAGTGAGTATCCGAGGTAGGATTTGAATGAAGGTGTTCAGACCCTCTGATCACTGATCCAAGTTATAAATAGGTTTGGATCTCATCTATGAAAAATAAATAAACCAATAAATAGGTGAATAAATAAAGGATTTGTGAAGCCTTCATCTGACTTCGTTCGTTTCTAAATAGAAGAAACCTTCTTGAGAAATATAGTTTATTGAAATCCTTTTTGCTTGCTTGTTAAATGTTAATAGTTTTCTTTGCAGCATAGACTTATGTAGCTACAATCTTTATAATCTGCATGCTAAAAGTTCAAGTTTTTTTTTCTTTTTTTTCGAACTTCTGCAAAAGGTTTTTCTCAGTCCCAACTATTCACCCCACCCGCTAAACCATGGGTGGGGAACCTGCAACCTCCAGGTAACATGTGACTTTTCTACATCTTTGACTGGGAGCCACACTTGACGATCTAGAGGGCCACATGTTGCCTTGAGTATGCAGGTTTCCTACCCCTGCCCTAAAGCATAATGGCTATCATAGCTTCTACCAAGGTCATTCCTTGGGTATTTATTAGTACTAAAATTGATCACATTACCTAGCTTGAGAAAACCACAGCTTCCCAATGTCATTGAACATACTTCTTCCCTATGTTAACTATGAGAATATGTCACAGATTAGTGCTGCCTGAGGGTCTTGACTTGGGTCAAGGCCAAGTTGTCCCCAAAACCAATCAAGAATATGCAAAAGTTGTCTGCAAATTCTAGCCAATTAACTCATCAATCTTCAGGAACACTGGAAGAACCAGGGACCTATCTATAAGAAACAACATCAGAAGTGGATTTTTTCCTTCTGCAAAAAGGAGTAATTTGGCCTCATCTGTAATGACTTGTCTTTTGACCTTGATATAGATCCTATTGCTTGTGTCAATGTGGAGAAGACCCTTTCCATGCCCTTAGGGAAATATTCATAACTTGGAGACCCACCTTGGCATCACTCACAGTCCTGATAGTCATGATTTAGCTAAGATTCAACCTGGTGTAATTTGTTTCTTGGATAACTCATCTGTCAGTAAGCCCTGCTGGGATATATGTGTGGTACATTTAGTTCTGCTTTCACCTTCTGGCAGAACAGGGCTAATGCACACTGTATAACTATTCATTTAGAGAGGATTTTTTTGCTAAATGTTAGGGTACAAGCAGAAGAACTCAATCACCTCTCCAGCTCTTGGAATCAGCCCACCGACTTGCCCCTACTCCAAGTCCCCATGTATCCTTCAATTTAATAAACAGCAAATAAGATGGGTGTTTTGGGGTTTATACATAGTATAACCCAAAGAAAGGAACAGGTTTCCATGTCACTGCTCTCTCTTGAATTTTCTTCCTCTTAACTGACTTTTCTCAATCTGCTTTACAGAGTTATTATCCATATCTTATTCTTTAAGTTTGAGTGGAAACAAAAGTTCTGTCCTAAGCCTTCTTCTCCCCTCACCTTTTCTCTCAATGCCCTATTTATCAACTTCTATGGGATCAGTTATTAATGCTTATTGGAACATTTAAATGCTTTTTGTTTTAGACTGGTCAGATGATCTCTATCTAAATGACTTCCAAAGGTGTATAATTGAATCAGTCCTAATGTGTCACCTGTGCATTAGCCAAACATCTCTCACTACCCACGAGAGATTTACCCTTGGCTTTTCTATTGGCACCTTAACCTCCAACTAAGATCAGATCCTAACCTTTAAGAGATTTACATACATACATACATACATACATACTACTTGATAAAAGTAATGTGTACCCAGATATAAATCTATATCAATATCTAGCTTGCTATAGAGAGAGATCTCTATACATATATGTGTATACACACATACAGCTGGAAGGATAAAGAAATGGCCCGTGTTGGAAGTGGAACGTTAGCTGAACCCTAAAAGAATGGGCACATCCCAAGTAAGGGATGTGAAAAAGGAAAGCATTCCAGGAGTGTGAGATAGCCTTCAAAAGGCTCAGAGATGGAAGATGGAATATCATGTGTGAGAAGGAACAAAAATGTCCATTTAGCTGGTTCTCTATGGAGAACATGAAGGAGAGTTGTATAATGTGTGATAATTCTGAAAAGGTAGCTTAGAGTGGTTTTTTTTGTAGGATTTTAAACAACAGAGCCATTATTGTATCCACCAGTTTATCTTCAAGGCTATAGGGAGCCACTATCACTTTAGAAGCTAAGTCATGGATGGATTGGAGAAGAGAGACTCGAGGCAGGGTGAAGAATTAGGAGGCTATTTCAGTAGTACATAAGAGAGATAACGAGATTCCAATCTAGGGTGGCTCTCTAATAATGGGTCGTAAGGAGATAGATTTGAGAGATGTTGTAGATGTAGAACCAATAAGACTTATGCTTGATTTGATACGTGTAGGAGGGAGACTGAGGATACCAGGATGATTGCAAAGTTGTGTAGCTGAGGAAGGACAGAGCAGTAGAGGTATTGACAGCAACAGGGGAATTAAGAGAAAGACAATCTGCATCCAAAGAATGGAGGGATAATAGAATGTGTTCTGTCTTGGGCATGTTGAGTCTGAAATTATTATGCAATATCCAGTTCCAAATGTCTGAAAGTCAGTTGGTGATCCACAAATAGAGTTCAGGAAAGATACTGTGGCATAGATATATAAATCTGCAGAGAGATGAAAGTTGAATCCATGGAAGCTTTTGAGGTCCTAAGAGACAGAATAGAAAGAGAAGAAGTGCTGGATACATCTATGGAATAGAGTCCAGGAGTGGGGAACCAACCTGTGGCCTCAAGGCCACATGTGACCCTTTAGATCTTCAAGTGAGGCCCTTTGCCTGAATACAAGCTTCAAAGAACAAATCCCCTTTGCTCTGTAAAACTTGGATTCAATCAAAAGATCACACTCAAGGACCTAGAAGGCCACATGTGGCCTCGAGGCTGCAGGTTCCCCATCCCTGATAGAGCCTAGAGACAGGTTGTGAGGCTTAAATTAGATGATAACTGTACAGCACTTTGAAAACCTTAAAGTATTATATATGTGCCAGCTGTTGCGATTGTGATTATGATTATTATCCTAGAGTCTGTTAGCCTCTTGTCTAGTGATAACTTCATTCCTAACTAAAAATCTCACCTTCTACAGGAAGCCTTCCCAGCCACTCTTAATTCCAATGCCTTTCCCATATTAATTATTTCCTATTCACCCTCTGTATAGCTTGACTTGCATATCTTTGCTTGCATGTTGTCTCCCCCATGAGAATGTGAGCTCCTTGAGAGCAGGGACTGTCTTTTATCTCTTTTGGCATTCTCAGTGCTTAGCACAATACTTGGCATACAGCAAACACTTAACAAATGTTTATTGATTGATTGGGCCTTCTACTGTACTCTTGCTATGCTCAAGGAATGCGTATATGGAGAGCAATACACAGGTGTGCTGGTAAATGTTGAACAATTAGGCTCTGTTAAAACATATGTACATATGCTCTTAAATTTAATCTGCTTCATTAACACTTTATTAAGTCTAGACAATGAAAAACGAAAAAAAATCAAGTCCTGATTTACAGCCAATTTCTGAGGTGTAAATGTTTTTACTGAAAATTTAACTATCACTCTGCCAAACTGGTCAGTGCTGGCCCCAGCACAGTCATGTATAGGGGATAAGATATGTATGGTGATCTAGGAAAGCAGACTGAGGACTGATGAGAGAGAAGGAAGGAAAACCAAGAAAGAACAATTTTAAGAAAAATTACAGGAAAGAATGTTCAGGAAGAGAGGGTGGACAACAATGTTAAATTCTGCATAAAGGTCAAGAAAGAAAGGGATTGAGAAATGAACTAAGAGAAATAATTAGAGGTTTCATACATGGGTGACTTGAAGTCTGACGGTGCCAAAAGATAAATATTCCTGTGGGAAGTATCTTCAGCAAATACTCAATCAATGCTTACTCCAAGCAGAGCATTCTGTTAGGTACTAAGAGTGGTACAAAGTTTTGATAAGAATTGGTTCCTGTCCTCATGGAACTTACAGTCCAATAGAGTTTAGTAGAATCAGATCAACTAAAATACTTATAATATTGATTGATGCAAGACAAAGCTCTATGTGAGACCCAAGGAAAAAAGTCAATAACAACTGAAGAGATCATCGAGGATAAACCATATAATAATGCTGTCAACAGGCAATCACAAAGTCATGAGACTTTTGTGAAAATGAGTTTTATTACAAGGGAAATGAACATGCATGTGGAACCAAAAGAGTTCACAGGCTTTACAGAAGTTTGCATATTTAGGACAGTACAAAAAGAGGAGGAGAAAACAGGAAGGGGCGTGGCATGAGGGGAAAGGTGAAGTGGGCGGGGGGGAAGGACAAACCCCAGAAGGGGAGGAGCAGGGGGATGGCAAAAGCCACATTCTTTTCCTTTGGGAAAGTCTAAACTATAACGATAGAAGGGTCTGCTTATCCGCAAAGGACCCCAGCTACACAAGTATTTTCCAAACCCAGCACAGACTGTCTGGCACCTGTTTTGCCTCACAAGGACACACAGGGGATCCAGCTTGGGGTGCAAACCGCAAATTATGTCACCTGGGGGGTGATGCTTTGTCCTGGACACATTCAGGGCCTCCTGCATGCTCTGGATCCAGTGTTTCTGGGAAGTATGGCAACTCAAAAAGACAAGTTCAGAGGACTCCTTAATAGCCCTGCACTTCAGCATACACAATTCCCAACAAGTAAGAGAGGAGATATTTTGAAATAATTCCATACTTTGTCCCATGAGGATGGTGCTAGTAAGTATACTAGAAAGCATTTCTAATACGGATTCTTACTATCGGTATTAGCTTTAGTGTTATTGGAAGTATTATGGTTATGGTACCTATAGTCAAGCAGGGTAAGTAGATGGTTTGGATATTATTAATATATACTGAAACACACAAACTTGTTCTCTAATTGATTTTGTTCGTGTCTTTTTATGTTAAGAAATCTTTCTTAAACTCATTCATTCATTCATTTAAACTAAAATTTATTGGACACTTTCTTCTATCTATAGCATGAGTATTATTTCTATTATACATTTTAGTCCAGAATCTAGTTTATATGTTTGGCTCAGGATTTTAAAAATATAAGAATCATGGAAAAATAATATACAATCCTTTTGGATGGAGGGAATATTCATAAAGAATGTTCCTCCTTTTGATATAGAAATAAATGATATTTATATGAGTAGAAAAATGTGTGCTACTTTAGTTTTCAACATGTAACTATACATTATAGCCTGACGGCATTCAATAAGATATATATTGTGCATAGATCATTCCCTAGTTCCATGCTCTTACTATGTTTGCCATCAACCAGTAAGATTTAGATAATCTAAAGAAAGATCACAAGGGAACATCACAGTGCTTAAAGCAAAACTTGTTATTAGAAAAGTTTCACAACAATGACAAAAGCCAGATATAGTATTCCATTTCTTATTTCACTTATTTAAAATGGATTCAAATGGGAATTATGACTAATGGGATTCAAAATCCGTCTTCTGAATTAGAGATATTGTGTTTCCTAGATAAAGGAGTTTCAAGGTGTTGTGTTGTTGTTGTTGTTGTTTTCTTTACTGTGATGATTTATTTACAACATCTAAAGTTCTTTAGGAAATAGTGCTGTTCTATATCTGTATCTGCATCAGTTCCTTTATTTATTTCCATTTTTTGTAGGTAGTAGCTTGCTTAAACAGGTCATTTTGAGTTGTTTGGATTGACTGCCATACTTTCTTATTTTTATATAATTGTATTGATATTCATCTTAGTTCTCACGGGTCCATGTTTTTTTTTTCAAAAGTGAATTCCTAATTAATGAATGTTGACTTACTGAACAAGGGTAACTTCATTTTGGGGGAATGATATTTCACACTCACCATATCCAGTGCCATCATATTCTTGAAAAAACAGCTGATACATAAGTATGAAGTTTTCATATTTAATAAGCTTTTGTACTCTCATTTTTTGCTGGATAATGTTTTCAATTTTCTTTTTGCTTTGGTTATGTTTTCTTATGATCACTTTTTCACCAAGGTGGCCAACAATTTATATAAATGACCATTTTATTCACGGTTTCTTTATAAGTTTTTAATAGAATGCTCTACTTCCTAACCCTCTGCATATGATTCTATTTCAAGATGAAACTTGGACCTGGAAGGCTAACAATTAGATATTTTATGTTACATTATTTTTTAGGCATTTGAAAGAACTTTCTTAAATTCTAAAGGGTTATTGAATATAAATGATACTGAATTATACTCAGGATAGTATTTCATTTTCTTTTTGTATTTATATGCATTTAAAATTTATTAATGTCTTGATTTGTACTCCTCAGAAATTCATTCCTTTATACCAAAGAATTAAACTAAAAAAAATGGAGAGGTGAGGCAGTTTGGCAAACTACACACATCAACCCAGGCCAGCAGTATATACAGTGTTCCTCCTCCAGAGTTCCCTACCTCTACTAAGAAGGGAGGGACATACATGACCATATCACATATATTTGAGACAAGCTTAGTCCTTATAATTACACAGGATTGAATTTCCAATGTTCCTTCCATTTACATTATTGTAATGTTTATATTGTTTGTTTCTGCTTACTTTACTTTGTGTTAGTTCATATAAGTTATCTCATCTCTACCTATATTCATCATATTCATAATTTCTTCAGTATAGTAATAATCCAAAACGCATTCATGTACCACAATTTTTTTAGCAATCCCTAGACATTGGGCATCTACTTTGTTTCTAGTGATTTATTCTTACAAAAAGTACTGTTTTAAATACTGTTTGTGTGTATAAGAACCTTTATTTTTGTCATCTTTTTATTGTTGCTGGCCTCTTTGGGTATATGCCTAGCAGCAGGGTGTCTGGAATAGGCCATATATTTTTCAGTCACCTTTATCATATAATCCAAGTTTCAAGAATAGTAGGATGTGGTAGAGCAAAGATGGCAGAGTACAAGCAGTAATCCAGCTGAATTGTCTGAACATGGCCCTTCCTCCAACCAACATTGAAAGTATCACCTAATAAACTGTGGTGTTGTGAATTGGTCCAGCCATTCTGGAGAACAATATGAAATTATGCCCCAAAGGCTATAAAAATTGTGCATATCCTTTGACCCAGTAATACCACTGTAAAGTCTATATCCCAAAGAGAGCAAAGAAAAAGGAACAGAACCTATGTGTACAAAAATATTTATAACAGTTCTTTTTGTGTGGGCAAATAATTAGACTCAGGAATGACCATCATTTGGGGAACTCCTAAACAAATTGTGCCATGTGATTATGATGGAGTACTATTGTAATATGAGAAATGATGAGGAGGAGGGGTGGTTTCAAAGAACAAAAACAACAACATGGCAAAACCTATATGAATTGATGGCAAAGTGAAGCAAGAAGAACTGGGAAATCATTATACACAGTAACAGCAATGTTGTAATGATGATCAACTGTGAAAAGCTTGGCTACTCTGATCAATACAACGATCCAAGACAATTCCAAAGTACTCAAGATGAAAAAATGTGATCCACATCCATAAAAATAACTAATGAACTCTGAGTAAAAATTAAAGTGGAATTTTCTCATTTTCCTTATTTTTTAGCCATTTTTTGTGATATGTCTAGTATGGGAATATGTTGTGCGTGATTTCACATGTATAACTGACATCATTGCTTGCCTTCTCAGTGGGAGGGACAAAGGTAGGAGAGGGGAGAGAACTTGGCTCTCAAAATTTGTTAAAAAGAATTTTAAAAATAAATATTTAAAAAATAGTTGGGCCAGTTTTGAATAGTGTTTCAAATGGCTAAGTCTGTGTGTTGCAAGGAGGGGGGAATGTAGAAAACCATATCTCACAATTTGGCACTTTTAATCTTCAAGGAATAGATGGGAGAAAATGAAGCCTAGAGTAATCTGCTGAGTTTTATCGTTTATAGCATCAAGTGGGAAAATTAGAAAATTGGATTGTTTGGGGTTAGCAAATCTAGACATATTGCTTCTGAATGCCAGACACTCAGGCTGTTTTCTAACATTGACTGCATATTTGACCTGAACTATTAAGGCAACAATTTCAAGAGCCTGTGCATTTTCATCGACATCTTCTGGTGCATGAAGTATGAATAAAAGGACACTATTCTATCTTGCACACATATTTGAGCAGCTGAATGTAAATGAAGCTTTTATACTGATGGAAACAAAGAACTCTGGACAACAGAACAGTGTGCCCAGAGCTACAGCTACAGAACAACCACCATCCTCGCTGCTTATGGGACAATTTACTGGCTGTTGACAACACCGTTAAATTTCAAGACAGACCAGCTGCGGACAAAATCTCAAGTTGCTAGTACTCTGAGTCCATTTCTACTTCCTTCTTGAAGTGCAAGAGACTGTGGCTAACTGATGACCAAATCATAGGTTCATAAGTTCATTGATCTAGAGCCAGAAAGGACCCCGAAAGACAGATGAGGAAACTGAGGCCCAGGGAGATGAAGTCATTTTTCCAAGGTCACCTAGATAGCATCAGATTTAAGGTATTTGACTGGTATCTGAACTAAGGTATTTGACTCCAGATCCAGAGCCCTGAACCACGTGACCTCCCTGCTAAAATCGATGGTCCTGATAAAATGAAGTTGACAGGCAATATATCTTTCATCTGGTGAAATCAATAATGCTATGTCTGTATGTAGGACCAACTGACTAAACTGATTAGTTAGTGACCAGTCAAAATATTTATGACATGTCAAAGACGAAACCTTGGTCTTCAAGAATAGATTGAATGACAACTTGTCAGTTATGTTGCGCTGAACATGCCTTTGGGGAGTGCACTGAACTAGATGGCTACTGAGGTCCCTTCCAGCTCTCAAATTTTATGATTTTATGATTCTATGAAAGCCAAAACAGACTACATTGGGCTACATCAGAAGAAAGAGTAAAGTGGTTTCATTTGGTTTGTTTTGAGATGGAAGAAAATGGATCAAGAGGGGAAATTTGCAAAGAAGCAAATATGGGCATGAAGGAAAATAACATCCTTACAATTAGAGCTATCCCAAAGTAGAATAACTCCCCTTTACCCATAGGGAGCTCTAACTCACCAGTGGTCTGTAAACAAAGGCCAGGTGATTACTGGTACAATGACCAACAAAGAACCTTTTAATTCTGAAAATTATGTAATTATGTAACTGAACCTCCTTTCTAAAAGTCTTTACCTCTTAATAATGAGATTGATTTGGGCCAATATGGAGAGAGAGAGTGAGAGAGAGAGTGAGAGAGAGAGAGAGAGAGAGAGAGAGAGAGAGAGAGAGAGAGGAAGAGAGAGAGGAAAACAGAGAGAGAGAGAGACAGAGAGAGAGAGATACAGACAGAGACAGAGAGACAGAGAGAGAGATACAGACAGAGACAGAGAGACAGAGACAAAGAGAGACAGACACAGAACTAGAGACAGGGAAAGATGGAGACAAAAAGACAGAAACAAAGAAGAAGGGGAGAGGGAAAGACAGAGACAGAGAGAGACAGACACATAGAGACAGAGATAGAAAGACAGAGAAAGAGACAGAGACAGAAGACAAAAGATGATAAATGATGTACTTGACAAATGACCTTTTCCTTTCTCCTTCCCTTCCTCCATCCCTTCCTTCCTTCCTTCCTTCCTCTCCCTCCCTCCCTTTGTCCATCTCCCCTCCTTCACTTTCTTCATCCCTTTCTCCCTCCCTCCTTCCTTCCTCCTTTCCTTCCTTCCTTTTTCAACCTCCTCTTACTAATATAAGTTTTCAGCATTTTCCAATTGCATTTTATTTTAGAGGATTAGTGCAATTGTTGGAGGACCATATGCTTTATACTTCATATTTACTTTGTACATTTTTTTTCATTTACTCCTCTTTCTGCATATTTTCTTCCAGTAGAATATTAGATCCTTGAAGACTGTTTCTTTTTCTTTTCTTTTTTGTTTCTTTTTGCATTCTCAGCATCTAGCATTACACAAGTCACATAGCATGAAACTAAATATTTGTTGCTTATAATTTCTACTTTGTCCAGGTAGTAAACTTGCCATCTCTAGATAGCATGCTTATCCAAGTCTTTCTACTCATCTTGATCCACTTTTTGATGGAGCTGGTAGTAATCATCTCCTTTACCATTCAGACACATTCTCAGCTTGGATTTTTTTCAAGCAATTAGCATAGACAAACCCATCCCTAGGTCCATACTCAGAGCCTTGCCAGCTTAGTGGAATGTCCAGACCTTATGCTATAGCAGCACACCTTTTATGAACCTAGGGTTACCTCTATGCCTTGATGGGGCATCTGAGTAGAGAATTAGTGTAGGTGCTCCACAGCACTACTTGATTTTAAATACATATTCACCTAAAATCCCTGATCATAGAGCAATGTCTTGAGACAGAGCCCCCTGAGTCCCACAGGCAGAGATCCACTTTAGAAACCAGGAAAAAAAACACCATGAAAAAGTCATTTATTAAACATTTACTATGTGCTCGGCTAAGCAATGATAATATAAATACAAGCAGAAAGAGACAAAGACAAAAACAATCCTTTCACTTAAGAAGTTTATGTAACGTTGTGGGAAGATATCAAATAAAAGAAAGTTGAAAAGATAGGAGAAGAAAGTAGGGTGGAAAATAGAGAAAGTCCAAAGCGTCAGAAGTGTAACCTGGAGAGGAACGGAAGCATCGTTGGCTTGGAAATCTTCCTTAAAATAGAGGTTCTGAGAGAAATCGGCCAATCAGAGGAAAAGGCCTTGGGGCAGAAGCTACTTCCAATGTCAGGAATCTAGAGGTTTATTGATTGAGCTTTCAGGGTGAAGAAGTTAGTATGACATTGTAGAAAGAGTCCAGACAGTTAGGAGTATAGTCTGGGAAAAGATAAGTTATATAAATTATAACAATATATAATTTAAATAAACCATAGGACCGAAAAGAACCTAAGAGATTATGTGGCCCCAAACCTTTCTTTTTTTTTTTTAAAGAATGACAATATAAGTTCCAGAAAGGGGAAGTTGTTTTGATCTACGACAGAAGGTGAGATCTATATCAGCAGGAAGTTTTCAGATGAAGAATTGGGGGAGGAAGATCCCTATTTTATCTAAAAGAAACTCCAATAAATAAACATAAATAAAATTTAATTACAGTAGTACAGTCAAACCAAAAAAAGGGAGGGGGTATCTACATTTTTCAGGTCGAAAATGTACACTTCAGTAAAATCATAAAATCATAAGGGACCTCAGAGATCGTTCAGCCTTATATCTATAATTTGAAGATGAAGTCAAGAAAGTTAAATCCCTACTTATAGCATTTACTACCCTGAAGCTTGATGACATTGTATTAATTGTTTGAACAAAAAGTTTCTTTGAGAAGAGATGAGAGCTAGGTTTGAATCCTCAATCATGTCAAGGTTTATAAAGGTTACCACAGGACTTTGGGCAAACCACCAAACCTCTCTCACCATCATTTTCCTCATCTGTAATAATGAGATTCTCAGCTAAGATTACATCTGAGGTCCCTTCCAGCTTGAATCTATGATTCCACGGGGAGAACATATTGTTTTCATATACCACATAGTTTTCCCCTTTTGAATTATCTGATAAATCATTCACATTGATTCTTGTAAGACAATTTTATCCACTATAAGAAAAAATGATTTGTTGGTTCTAATCTCTCATTTCTCAATTCAACAAACATTCATTAAGCACCTATCATGTATAAGTCAGTAGAAACAATATATAAATCACTTAGTAAATATTTATTAAGTACCTATTAGGTGTAAAACACCATGCTAGGAGTTGAGGATTCCAAGACAAAAATAAAGATATGTTTTCAATTGAATGCTTCAGACTTGGAGGACTTGGAATAGGGTGGAAGTAGGTTGCAATCTCACCTCTGATACTTATTTTAATCCAGTCATTTAATCTCTACCTGCTTAAACAATTCTCTAAAATGTCTTTACTAAATCACAGGTTGACATCTCTGTGTTGGGGGAAAGAAGTTTTGAAAACGTAGCCCCCTACACTTAAAAATCACAGATTCTCGATGCATTTTCTAAGCAAGGCACTAGGCTAGGTGCTAGAACAAAAAGAAAAGGAAAAATAAACTTTCATTCAGTTTAATGAATGGATGTTTTGAACTATAGCGTACCCACCGATGTGGTAAACACCAATTCTAATCTTTGTTTTCGTTGTTTTCCCTCATGTTTGACTCTTTGGGACCCCATTTGGGGTTTTCTTGGCAAAGATACTAGAAGTGTTTGCCATTTTCTTCTCCAGCTCTTTGTGCAGATGAGGAAATTGCCTAGGGTTACAGAGCTAGTAAGTGTCTGACACCACATTTGAATTCAGGTCTTCCTGACTACAAGCCCAATGCTCTATCCGCTACTCCACCTAGCTGTCCAGACTAATCTTAGAAAATATCGAATGCCAGAATCTACTGTCTAAGAAGGACTCTTGTAGGTTCACGTGGGAGAGATTATACACACACACCTGGATGTGCAAAAGTAAAAGTTTATAAAAACACTTCTCCACTAAAATACGAGTTAGAAATTAGAAGGAGAAAAAGGAAATAGAAATATATGACTACATTTGTTATTCTATCAGGCTCTAAAAAGCAGATTTGTCCCAAATACCATGAGTCTCAAATCACATTAGGATAAAAACATATTGGATGCTGTAAAAAAAAATCTTAAGGTTTCTTTTGGAAAGGAATTGGATCTTACCCATTTTTTCCCCTCTAATTATCAAGCAACACTAAATAAGCAGCTTAGAAGGAATGATACTCACCTTGTTACTCATTTAGCTTATTGTGTTGGAAAACATTTACATAGTGAAATGTTGGTAATGGCATACTGATAACCCCGGAGCTATGAGCAAAGAGATTGCTGCTTTGTGCTAAATGTACATTTTACCCTTTTACTCCCACTAAATACCTCTGTTTGTTAATGACTTCCTCCCTCCTGGAATTCATATTTCCCAAGCAATATGTGAGGGTAGAATAGCTGTGATGTGACAAACGCTATTAAAATTAGTGGTCATACGCAGCACAGCAAATGAAGGGAATTTCATTCTAGAGGGAAAGCTTGGTCCAATTAAAGGAAATTGAATGAGAGGATTTCAGTGCCTAATGGGGTATTGCCTTAAAGGTGACCTGGAGGACAGTTTATCCATCAGCTATTCTTTTGTAATTTCTTTTGCAAGAATGAGACCAATGGTAACTGGGATTGAATCACCATCATCATCATCATCATCACATCTTCTCCTCCTCCTCCTCCTTCATTGACTTTGAAAAATAAACAAAAACATTTGTTCAACTAGCCACATTCTATCACTGATATACCTCCTCTACTTTGTATTTATTTCCTGTATTCTGATTTATGTATGTTGATTACATTATATTAATATTTGTAGATTACATCAGAATGCAATCTACTTGAGGACAAGCACTGCTTTTGCCTATTCTTTCTATGTCCAGGGCTTAACACAGTGTCTAATGAATGATCAGCATTTATTTAGTGTCTGTTGATTTATTAATTCGTTCCAGAATAAACAGAGACAAAAAATTTATAATCAAATCCCCTTTTCTTCTGTTAACCTTTAATCTCCATTTTACATCTCTTTATCCAAACCCTGGATCTTTAAAGAATGATTCCCCTTGAAGGATAAGGACATGATATCAGTTTGTAATTATTTGAAAAGTTATTATGTGGAAGGGAGGGATCAGACTTGCTGGAATTGGCTCAAAGGTTAGAACCAGAAGTAATGGGTGTTAGTAGCAAAAAACAAACACATTTAGACTCAAGGAAGGATAAACTTCCCAATAATTAGATCTCTCCAAGCTGAATAAGGTGCCTCCAGGGGGAGGATTGCTCCATCATTGGAGGACCTTGATGAGAAGCTGAGAAGCTAGATATGATACAGAGGCTAGCTTTGGGACATCCCCCCCCCCCCCAAGTCTGCATTCAATTAGATGGGTCCTCCTGTCCTTTGCAACTTTGGAGTTTGGGATTTTGATCCCTCAGATTTGGCACTCCACCTCACTCTAAAAAATCCTTAATTGTCATCTTCCTTCTTAATTCATTCCTCTGTCTCCCTGCCACACACATAAAATGTGAGTCTGGAGGGGTGTCTCATTATGCAGAAATTCCTTGATTTTCTGTCATGGCCCTTTATATTAGAAATTGGAAACTAACTCATATGAAACATTACAGAACTAAATAATATGGAGGACAGTATATGGTGCAAGTAAAAAGTTTCTGTTCTAGAAATGTAGGCATTAGAGAGTCCAGATATGGGGGAGAAGAATTTGGAAAAAGGTAGGGGGAGGGGCAGCTACAGCAGAGACAGCTTGTTAGGTGCAAGTTTACATGTTAGATGTAGATTCAAAATTAGATTTAAAAAATTAGGAAAACTTCAGAGATTTTCTCAAATTGAAACAAATAATCTAAAGATCCAATAAATAAAATTTGCTATTATAATTATATGAACAATTATATAAGAGGGGAAAATATTTCCGTAACTATATTTTGTTCCATTAAAATATTTCCATAGGCAAGGCCATATGCAGTAACATTCTTTCCCAATTTTACCTGCATATAAAAATGAGTTAATAAATAGTCTAGGGTAGAGCCAGGATGGTGGAGTACAGGTTGGGAACCAGACGAACTCTACTGATATTCCCCTCCAAACAATTTAAAAATAATGCCTCAAATCAAATTTTGGAGCAGTGGAGCCAACAAAAAGTCAGTTGGAAATAGTTTTTCCAGCTTAAGAAAACTTAGGAGGTCCACAGAAGAGTTATGTAACATGAGGCTAGGTGTAGTCTCAGAGCATGTCAGGAGCATCAGAGGTGGAACTTGGAAGTGGCTGTGAAACTAGTAGCAGCAGTAGCAGCTCTGGGAATTCTCAGCCTAGAGGTGGTAAAAGGGTTGGACAATTGATCAAAAAGAGATTACAGGGTTTCCTTTGCTAGCATGGGATGCAGCTGATGTTGATTGGCAGTTCTGTGGCCCATACACAGTTCTGGGTCACTTTTCCAAGGCCAAGAAGAACACTAACGCTTGTTGCAACACTAGCTCCTGCAGGGGAGCAGGGCCTTTCCTGGGTAAACATCAGAGTACATAGCAGGAGAGCTTTGACCGTACCTCTCCCATGATAACACCACCTTGGAAGCACTGAATACTTGCAGACTCCCACAACTAGCTCTGAAAACAGCAGCACAAAAAAACCTTGAAGTTTGGTGCAGCACATCTCCTTGTCCTGGTAAGCAGAGTCCTACTTTAACATAAAAATCAAGGTGAAGAAATAGGCTAGGAATATGAGCAAACAACAGAAAAAGAACATGACCATGGAAAGCCCTATAGTGGCAGGGAAGACCAAAACATAAACTCAGAAGAAGAAGAATTTAATACTTGGTAAAAGAGGCACAAATATATTGAAGAAAACAAGACCAAAAACAAAACTAAACAAAACAGAATTGGTCTAATAGTAAAAAGGGGCACAAGGGCAGCTAGGCGGTACAGTGAGTAGAGCATTGGCTCTGGAGTCAGGAGGGCCTGAGTTCAAATCTGGCCTCAGACACTTGACACACTTACTAGCTGTGTCACCTTGGGCAAGTCACTTAATGCAAATTGCCTTGCCTTCCCCCTCCAAAAATAAATAAATAAAAAGGGGCACAAAAGTTCACTAAAAAAAAAAACTCCTTAAAAGGAGTAGAATTGCCAAATGGAAAAAGAGGTACAAAAGCTCACTGAAGAAAATAATTTCTAAAAAATTAGAATTATATGAGACATATTATAATAAAACAAAGACAAAAGAATGAAAAAAATAGAAGAAAATGTGAAATATTTCATTGGAGAAATGACTGATCCAGAAAATGTATCCAGAAGAGATAATTTAATGATTATCAGACTACCTGAAAGCCATGATGAAAAATGCCTAGACCTATTTCAAGAAAGTATAAGGAAAATTGTCTCAATATCTTAGATACTGAAGGTGAAATATAAATTGAAAGAATCCACCAATCATCTCCTCAAAGAGATCCCAAAATAAAAACTCCCAGGAATATTATAGCCAAACTCCAAAGCTCCCGGGTCAAGGATAAAATATTGCAAGCACCCAGAAAGAAACCATTCAAATATCATGGAGCCACAGTGAGGATAATACAACATTTAGTAGCTTCCTCATTAAAGGAGCAGAGGGCTTGGAATATGATATTCTGGAGGCAAAGGCACTAGGATTCCAACCAAGAATAAACTACTCTGTAAAATTGAGTACAGACAGTTTTTACTTTACATAAATTTACAATACACAAATTCAACTTTATGTTAAAATTCTGAAATCTGCACTCCCCCCCAAAAAAAAGAAAAAAGAAAGAAAAGAAAGCCCTATGTTGACTTTACAGTACAGCAATGTGTGTGCTCTCTCTCTCTCTGATCCTGCCCTTCGGTTTGGTGTTCCACATATTCCCATATCCCATCCCCACCAAAAAAAAACCTAATAAAAACCAGAAGACTCAAGAAAAGCATAGGCAAACATGAAAGAGTAATCATAAAGGACTCAATGGAGATGAACTGTTTACATTATTATATAGGAAGAGGTTACATGTAACTCCTAGGGTGGTTAGAAGGAGTTTGTATGAACAGAGGGCATAGGTGTTAGTGGACTATGTTGGGATGATCTCCAAAAAAAATAGGAGTGAGAAAGTGGGGTGCACTAGAAGGAGGAAGGGAGAGGTAAAATAGGGCAAATTTTTTCACATAAAGGAGAAACATAAGGAAGAGCTTTTACGGTGGAGGGTGGGTTGGGGTGGAGGACAATGCCTGAACTTCACTGTCATCAGAATTGATTCAAAGAGGGAAGAAAAAAATATATATATACATATATATGTATATGTGTATGCATATATATGTATGTATGTGTGTGTGTTTGTGTATACATATATACACATATACGTATGTGTGTATATCTCTATATACAGGTTGTCCTTAAAGTCCGTGTGCAATTTAAAATAGATGAAACTTGTAAATTGCACACGGACTTTATGGACACTCTGCATATACATACATATATGTATATCTATAATATAATCATCTATGTGCATACATGCATGTGTGTGTCTGTGTATATCTTCATATATGTGTGTATGCACACAGCTGGGTATAGAAATGTCTTACCCAATAGATAGAAGGGGGAAGGGATAAGAGATATAGAGAAAGGGATGATAAGGGGGAGGGTAGAGTAGATGGGGGGACAATAGTCAGAAGCAAGACAGACTCTTGAAGAAGGACAGGATAAAAAGAGACAGAAGGATAAACAAAGGAAAATGGAATGAAGGAAATTGCATAGCTAGTGATGATAACGATGAATATGAATGGATAGGATAGGAATAGATAGGAAAATGGATTGGAAACCAGAATCCAACAATGTGGTGTGTACAAGAGACACATTGGGACAGAAAAAACATGCCCAGAGTTGAAATTAAGAGCTAGAAGAGAGTCTATTATGCTTCAGCTGAGGTGAAGAAAGCATGGGTGGCGATCATGATTTCAGACAAAGAAAAAGCAAAATTAGACCTAATTGAAAGATATAATTAGGGAAACCGTATTTTCTTAAAAGGTACCATAGACAATGAAGTTATATAAAAGAATTTTATGGAAAGCTTTTTTTTTCTGAACCTCATCTCTCAAATATGTAGACAACTGAGTAAAATTTATAAAAATGAGATTCATTCCCCAATGGATAAATGGTCAAAGGATATGAACAGGCAGTTTTCAGAAGAAGTCAGAGCTATCTATACTCATACCGGAAAAAATGTTCTAAGTATTGGTTAGAGAAAGACAAATTAAAAGAATGCTGAGGCACTACTTCACACCTATCTGGAATGACAAATGCTGAAGGAGATGAGGGAAAATAGGTACACTGATGAAGCACTAATGGAGCAGTGAAGTGGTCCAACCATCCTGGAGAACAATATGGAGAACAAATGTCCAAAGGGCTATAAAATCATGCATATTTCTTGACCCAGAAATGCCACTAATATGTCTGTACCCCAAAGAAATCAAAGAAAAAAAGAACAGAACCTGTATGTACAAAAATATTTATAGCAGCTTTTTTTGTGTTGGCAAATAATTGGAAATCAAGGGAATGCTCATCAATTGGGGAATGGCTGAACAACTTGTGGAAATTATTGTGATGGAATACTATTGTGCTATAAGAAACGACCAGGAGGGTGGTTTCAAGAAAAAAAAAACAACATGGAAATACCTGTATGAACTGATGCAAAGTGAAGTGAGAAGAACTGAGAGATCATTGTACATAGTACAAGTTACAACTCTCTGAATTTCAAAACGTCAAAAGATAGGGAAGTGTTAGTAGTAATATTCATTCAAATAGCAATGGCTAAGAGCAGTATCTGAATCTGAAATTGAGATACACACAAATAACAACTAGACATAGCAAAGAAAGGATGACTCAAGGCGCATGACCCAGGGGGAGGGGTGGGAAGTGTCAGCTGTGACCTCTGCAAGAGCAGGAAAGAGATTAGTGAATCCATTGTTGAAGGACTCCAAATTTAGGAGCTGAGGAAGCTAAGCCTCATGAGGAAATCACTCTTGAGGAGGAAGAAATTTTCTTCTCCTTTTCTACATACTATATTGTTGGAAAGACTAGGCAAGGAAGAGAAAATGCATCCAGGTGGGAAGAGACATCCAACAAAATCAAACATGGACAAATAAGAATGTAGAAGGATAAAAACCTGAGGAAATGCAACTACAAAGACTGTGACCCTTTGTGGCAGAGAGAAGTAGTAGGTATGGACTCTGTAAGACACCAATCATTTCTACTCAATAGAGACTAACACTTAGGGGAAAATTCATAAGAATTCTACGAAGAGACTTCCAATAACCAGGAACTGTCAGGAACTCTTTTGCCATGTGTGTTTCCTATACGTATGCCTTACTCCTATTGCCATTTAAGTTTGCATTTACTCTTGCTGAGAGACTTGTTTGTGTAAGAGGTGAATGTGTCCCTCGAGTGAGGGGAAACTTTTTTCTTATTCTGCTACCTTTTTAAATACTTTTTCTAAGAGTGGCTGACTGATTACCAATGGAAAGCCCACTGGTAGGGGCTCATAAGCCACAGTACTCTTTACCTAAGTATATAGGTATAGACCCTGAGGGAATATCGGACAGATAGATATAGATAGCACATAAAGAGCCATATGTTTATTGTATGTATATATAGAGAACTATGTATATACATACATGTAAAGATATATGATATGTAAAAATATAGAGAGCCATATATACACATACATGTATCTATCTATACATTTCTATCTACATATATGTATATTGGTACACACTGTGTATATGCATATACACTAAGAATAAACTAGACACATCGAGGAGAGGAAGGCTGTCTATGTATACATGTACATCTATGTATGTCTATATCTATATGACTGCCTCTATCTTTACTGTTGGGCACAGGGTAAAGTCTCTTATTTAATTAATATGCCTATGTTCACTCATCTAGTATGTTTCAGAGGCAGGACTTGTATCTAATTCTTTCTGACTCTAAGGCCAGCCTTTTATTCACAATGTCATGCAGCTTTCACACTTACAATCAGGATAAAACTCAATCTATTTTCATTAAAATGTGAAAAGAAGGACAATACCTTTATCTTTATGAACAAAGAGTCAGCCACTTGTCATCAGGAAGGCAAAGCTTAGCTGTCCATAGCAATCATTATAGGACACATTGATTGTGGTCTGTAATCAATAAATCAATAAACATCTATTACTTGCCTACTGTGTGCCAGGCATTTTGCTAAGCACCGGGAATTTAAAAAAAAAATAGATTAAAGGCAGTCCCTGCTCTTAAGGGGCTCATAATCTAATGGGAGAGATAACGTGAAAACAAATATATACAAAACAAGCTATAGGCAGGATAAATAGAAAATAATTAACAAAGGGAAGGCATTAAGAGGGGTTGAGGAGGGCTTTGAGGAAAAAAAGATAGAATTTTAGTTGGGATTTAAGAGAAACCAGAAAGGTCAGTAAGTGGAACAGTGGAGGGAAGGTGTTCCACCATGGGGGGACAGCCAGAAAGAATTCCATAGCCAAGAGAGAGTTTCTTGTTCTTAGAACAGGCCGGAGGCCAGTATCCCTAGATCAATGTATCTTTCAGGGAGTAAGGTGTATGTAAGAAAGCTATAAAGTTAGGAGGAGGCTGGGTAATGAAGGACTGTGAATGGCTAAACATAGTATTTTGTATTTGATCCTAGAGACCATAGAGAGCCTCTGGAGCTTACTGAGTAAAAGGGAAACATGGCCAGATCTTCTCTTAAGGAAAACCTCTCTGAATGGAGGTTGGATTGGAATTGGCCAGACTTGAGGCAGTTGGACCTACCAGCAGCTAGTGCAATAGACCAGGTGAGAGGTGATGGGGGCCTGCCTGCACTAGGGTGGGGGCAGTGTCCAAGGAGAGAAGGGGGCAAATTCGAGAGATGTTGCAGAGGTGAAATCGACAGGGATTGGCCACAGCTTGAAATAATATAAACTCTTTGATGACAGTGAATGATTTATCATTTTTCTTGACATCACCAATGCCTAACACAATGCTTGGAATATAATAGACTCAATAAATACTGTTGATTGTTAAGTTTTCTGACTTATATTTTGCCTAATATTTGTATAAACCCACCCAGGACATCTTTTTTTCCTAAAGAAATTGAAGTCTAGTGGTCAAATCTCATTCTGAAAGATGTCATTTCAGAGATTTGAGACATACTTTAATAGTCTCAATAGATAGAATAACCCAGGGCAATAACATAAGACCCAATTTTGTAGCTAATGGAAGTTATAAACATATTAAAAGTTGTATGTTCTGGACCATAATTGGTCAATAGAACTTCATCAATGGCAAATTGAATTCAGTGTTTTTTTTCTTTTAATAGTTACCTAGGACCCGAGGGAGGATGATTTTACTTGGCACTGGATATCACTGCAAAGAAACATTCAACTAATTTATCTTTTAAGAAGTTGGCTACAAGGCTCCTGGGCCTGGTAATAAGATATTTGCCCTTTTATCTCTAAGTTATTGGTCTGAAAGTGACTCAAGCTGATGATGGCCCAGAGCAGTAACTGGATACCAATTCTCCAGGTTCCCAATTGAACTAGCTGTTTTAGCCTGTTGGGAAAAATGAAACAAAACAAAACAAAACACCTCTGGGATTCAGGATATAGACTTCTAGGTAAAAGAGTGACCTTCAGTAAAGATGTCCCACTCCTGAAGCTTACCACTGCATCCCTGCCCCTTCCCTGGAACACTCCACACCTGAATAGTCCAGTGAATCTCTCTCTAGGTTCAAAAGCATTCTGAAGCACACATTTCTAAAAGTTACACATATTGTAGAAATTGTTTCCCTAATCAGCTTCCCCCACTTCAGCCCAAGCTGAGGAAAATCTCCATCCTTCAGGACAACTTCCTCTCAATTCTGGACCATGCATTTATTGGATTGGACTAAAAATGTTGTAAATGCCCATATTCTTTAATAACACCTTTAAGCAACATAGAAATGCAAATAAGCATTTCTGCTTACAGGTCATGATGGTTTGCACACTTTTATGTTCCACTAAGGACATAAATGTAAGAGATGTGACTTAGGGTTTTCCCTGGAGTACTCCAAGAGGAATCCCAGGAGAAGAGGCAGAAATAAAGAGCTATAGACCTGATTCTGAGCATCTCGCCAATTGTTTCAGCTACTGGGACTTAGACAAATTATTTGATCATTTCCTGTCCTCGGTTCAACTCAATGTCTGTCCCTGTTTTCATGCATGTTCCTTCATACCATAAGATCTCACTTCCCACTGGTTTTTCATCATTTTTACAAAGGCATACAAATGGTGGATAAATCCATTGGTGAGAGACAGTCCCCTAGCTGCCTGCCAACCCAGAAAGAGAACTATGGGAGAGAAAAATGGCTTACAGTTCTGGGACACTCTAAGTAAGGGAAACATGCCATTGGACACTCACTCCACCCAGACCACGAACATATCCAAGGGAGGGATGACATTGAGAGTATTATATACTTGAAACTTTCTAAGCTAGAAAGTGCCAGCTTCCTAACTGATTAATACCATCCTCTCTAAGAAATCAGAGATAGGAAATCAAGCAGATGTTCTTAAATGAGATGCTGCCCCTCCCAAAAAACACCTGGATTTATTCCACAATCTGTAGAACTGGGATACATGGAAATAAAGGAATGCCCTTCACTCTGACTAACAGAGTAGGAGGGTGTCTCCTGCCTGGATCATTGGTCCCTTTCTTCCCCCAGCCCAGGCCTTTAGATTAACATGCCCACATCCATATGTAACTTGTCACCTCCAGAAGTCATCTCTGATATTGACCCCAAATTTATCTTTGCCAACTTTTCCTTCCTCTTTATCAATATCCCTCCACCAGCCTGATATTTCAAATTTTTAGGATCTTTCCTTGAGAGAAGTAAATCTAGCTCCACAGTAAAAAGGAATATACTGCTTTTAGCATTATTAGCTGGTTCACTTCTATGGAAATCTCTAATTCCCCTAAAACAGTCACAATGGGTTGAGACAGGTAGTTCATGATTCCTAATATATTTTCATGTCTCATGTTATGACCAGCTCCTAATTTAGTATTTTGGGGTCAGAGCAGGGCATCTAAAGCTTATCATTCCTTATCCATTTGGCAGGTTGGAAAATGATTTTTATGTTTTATACTCACCCTCAACCCACAGAATATTTATGTGGGACCCAAACAAGGTCATGTAGCACATTGGTGATTGAATCTAGAACTGAACTCAAAGTTGGTGCTTCAATTAGCCATTTGAGTCAAGTTATGAGGTCATTTCATCCCAAAGTTGAGCCAACCTCAAATGATTATTTCTATTTAAGGTTGAAGTATTTTTTTTTTAGTTTTCCCTTTTGTGAAACTTCATTTTATGGTTTCTTGTTAAGTTTTTTTCAGATTGCTGAGATTACAAATTTAAAGCTGGAAGGAAACCTTAGAGGTCATTCAATCCAACGACATCATTTGAAAGATCAGGGAACTGAGGCCAAGAAAAGTGAAGTGATTTGTCCGAAGTCAGAGATGTAAGAGATATGTTTGTAAATGAAATCTTCTGGCTTTAAAATCAATAATCCTACCTATATACCCCACTTTTTACAGATGAGAAAACAGACCGAGGGAAGTTTAGGTCACCTCCAAAGTTGTTAGTTTGACATTTAAATGCCATTCAGAATTTTTTTTGAGGGTGGAGGAAAAAAAATTGTAGTTCAGTTGATGATAGGTTTGTCATTCCCTAGGATATTTATAAACTTGTATATAGAGGACTTGAGTTCAAATTTTGGATCTTCTTATAACCTCTGTGACCTTGTGCAAGATTTCTCACATTTTTGTTTCCTCATCTATAAATAATAATGATAATAATAATAATGATAATGTGGAAGTCAAAATAGATGATCCATAGGGTATCCTTCACCTTTAAATCCATGATCCCATGGTCAGAAAGTGTTTTGAGACCCAACAAAAGGGCTGCCCTGTAGCGTGTCTGTAGCATGCATTTTGTTTCTTTAATCAAACCAGAACTTAGTCATTGATAGATAACTGAGCTGACAGCATCCTAGGGACAGTTCAAAATTCAACTTCTGCCCGAAGCTTCCACAGCTACATCTTCCCCTACTAATCACTTTCTTTGCTAATATAGCACTCCTCCAAGAATACTCATTCCAGCTCAGCAGTAGGGCAGTCTGACAGGATTAGTTTTCCCAATTTCAAGATATTCTATAGTTATTTACTCTTAAAACTATAATTCATGATCTCCTGCTGACTTGTTTCTTTAATGTTGTCAGGTAGTTGGCATTTAGCCCAGCACAGAGGCATTTACTGAGACTGCAGAAGTGGACAGTAGTTAGTCAACATTCCCCCACAAACCTTCGGCAAACTCACCCACAAACATGTACAGCATCGGTGGCCAGAGTAGCCACGTCCACAAAGTTCTCTGGTTGTGAGGCCCATACACAGAAAACACAAAGCCTGTAGCATCATGGGACTCCAATATCCTTTCTTGTCTTGTGGCATCTTCATGCTGCCCTCCACTGGACTTAGTGCCTCTGGTGAGCAAGACTCTTAGCTATAATTCACAAGACTTTCTCTATATGAAGCTTGATTCCTAACCACTGGGGCTCATTCTCTTTTGAATCTATAATTGGATGCCTTCTCGGATGCAATGGATTATATTCCTCAAAAGCTCTCTCCTCCCTTGACTATCTTTTCTTGCTTTGAAAGATGCTGCATCCAGAAATCAGGGAAGGTGAGAGGACAGAATTCTACTTCTTCAATATGAACTTTGATACGAAATCATTGCCATAGCATTCCTAATAAGAGGTCACCTAACTTTAGGTCCAGGTCATTCGGATTTATTTGATAATTGATATAAAGTTGATATAGATTGATATAATTTGATAATTGATACAAAGCTTTTTCTTGATTAATTTGATCTTTCTATATCTTCTACCCATTGCTGTCACTTCTGTTTTCTGGGCTTAAGTAGAAGACGGTGCCTGTTGGAATGTAAATTCTTTTAGATTAGCGATTGTTTATTTTTATTTTTTTTTGTATTTGTATCCCCAGTGCCCACTAAAATGTATGGAAAACAGTAAGTATGGTAGTAAATGCTTATTCCTTGATTAATTGACCTTGGTCAAAGCTCTGAATGCCCCTGGATATAGGCTCCTCATACGAAAAAGAGATGTTTAGATTAGATTCCCTATGAGGCTCCTTCCAGCTTCAAATCTATGAACTTATTATCTATGAAGTCTAATCCATCTTGCAAATGAACCCTTTACATATTGAAGCATTATAACCCCCCCTCCTATTTCACCCAATTATTCACTTCTCTAGAATAAACATGTCTAATTCCTTCAACTTGTCCTTATATGGTATGTTCTGGAGATATTTCACCAGCTTAACTGGCCTTCGCCAGACGTTGTGCAAGTAACACAGTGTTGGGCACGTAGTTGTCACTCAATATAGGGTAATAAAATGACATATATAAAGTTCTTGAACATCCCCAAATTGAGTTGGTGCTTGCACGCCCTATAGCTCAGGTTATCTATGTGACTGAAAAGAGCATATTTCATATTAGAGTGGGAGCATGGTGTCACAGAATCTCAAGGCAAATGAGGGAGACCAGAAATAGAGCAAGAATAATACTAATACTGATAATGATGAAGAAGATGACGATGATGGTGACAGATGACGATGATGGCCAACTTTTATCTAGGGCTTTATCTTTTACAGAGTGAGTTATAGATATTATTTATTCACAATAACCACACAATAGCCTTATGAGGTAATTACTAGAAATTAGCTAGGTGACAAAATGGATAGAATGCTGAACTGAAAGTAAAGAAGACCTGAGTTCAAATCCAGCCTTGGACACTTAATAGCTGTGTGATCTTGGGCAGGTCACTTAACCTCTGTCTACCTCAGTTTCTTCAAGGGTAATAATAGCACCCACCTCCCAGTGTATTCATGACAATTAAATGATATAATATTTACTAAAAAGCTTTGAAAAATTTAAAGTTCTGTATAAATTCTAGCTGTTCTTATTCATATCATTCTCATTTTGTACAAGCTCATAGAGGTTAAGTGGACTAGCCATCATCTCATAGCTAGAGAGAGCTATTTTGATTTGAACCTGAGACTGCCTTACTCTGAGTCCTTCAGGCTATCCACTATTCCATACCACCAACTTTAATTAAACAACTGTGGTGCATGCCAAAAGTCTGTCAAGCTTACAGGTATTTGGCAGGGGTAGGTGAGTGGCGGAGGGGTAGGAGAGACTCCTAGGGCATGATGCTTCAAAAAGAAAAGTAACATTCCACACGAGACTCCTTCAGTAGTCCCCTCAGTTGAAAGGGACCAAAGACCAAAGCCAACTCTTCATGGCACCCTAGTAAATCCATCCTGCTAAATGAATAGATGTCCCAATAATCTGGTTCTAGAGAGTACTGTGACATTCTGTGAATGCTATGGTAGGAATGCAATAGTTTTGGATGGAAACTCTCACTTAATTCATTAGAGTATCTGGTTTGAAAGAACATCTCACTGAAATTGATGGGATTCAATTTCAATATGACAATTTTCAGGATATGTCTCTTATTATATACCTGCCTAAAATGGAGATGGGGTAAAGAACCCAAGTGTTTCTTTTAAATCTAGCATGTGGAATCCAGTTTGCCGACCTTGTTATGGCCCCCTACTCATCTTGACCTCAGTGTCAATGAGTAGTGAGTTTCCTTCCCTCCTCCCTTCCTCATTTCCTCACTTCCTCGCTTACTTGCTTGCTTGCTTCCTTCCTTCCTTCCTTCCTTCCTTTCTTCCTTCTTTCCTTTCTTCTTTCATTTGTCATTAAGTCAGCCAACATGTATTTGTTAAGTGATTCCCATGTACCAGATACTGCACTGATCACCTGGGATACAAAAGGAGGCAAAAATATGGTTCCTTTTCTCATGGAGCTCATATTCTAAAGAGGGAAGCAACATCCAGATAGCTAAGCACATCATGATATATAGTAAAAATAGTACTCTTAAAGGGAAGGGCCTAGAATTGGAGTGGGGAAGAGAGGGAAACTAGGAAAGACCCAAGGTGGAGTTGAGCTGAGTCTTTTAAGCAAGTCATGTAAACAAATATTTATGAAGTACTGACCATGAGCTTCCTGTACCAAGAGCTGCCCCACTCAGCCTTGGCTATTCCAGTGACCTAGCTGGAACTAGCTCTGATCTTTCAACATGATACCACTAGCTACCCTTGGCAGTTTTCTTCCCTAAAATATTAGCTTGCAATAACATTGTGTAGACATGACCTAAATATAGCACTAACCTTACTCGATGCCATCTCCCCAAATGTTTAAAATGGCAGATATATTTAAAACACCTATCCTGACAAGAATGAGCCCATGCACATACCTCCGCTTATCTGTTTTAAACACAGCTGGTGTTCTATTAATAAACCCAAAGCATTATTTCAGTTGCTTCCTTGAGCACAAACACTGACAAATTTTGTGTTAACTTTTGGCACGATGGGGATGTGGAAATTGAGGAGCAAATACTCCTTAATTTCCCCCTTTATCCTCACATTTTGAAAAATGACTGTATTTTAACTCAAAGCCCTAGACTTTATGTTTATCTTGAGGAAGAGAAGACTTTGGGGTGGGGGAGAGGGCCAAAATTGGTGCCTTCAAATATTTGAAGGGCTATCAGTCAGAGGAAGACCCCAAAGAGACAAAGCAGTAAAACAGAAGGAAAACTGTGGAATTTGCCAAGAAGCTAATATTGTTTTTATGTCCAGATGGTTATTCAAAATTTGAATGGGCTACCTCAGGAAGCATTGGATTCCCCCTCACAGGTCTCTAATCAGAGGCTGGATGACTGCTTGTTGGATAGACCATAAGGGGATTTTTCAAATGTGTTTTTTACTAGATGGCTGCTTATATCCCTTCTAACTAAGAAATTCCAAAATTCTGTGACGAGACTTACTTTGCATTAGGAGAAGGAGTTTCCCTCTCTGGGAGTTCCCTATATCAATGAAATTATAGGACTAATCCCTATTGCCATCTATTTCTGAGGCAATATCATTTTTAGCTGTAACCTAACTGAGCACTAATTTAAGGTTTTTCAATGTCAAGGACCTCTAAAAATGAATGCCCCCCTCCCCAAAAGTTTCCAGTGACTATTTACCTCAATTTCTTCAAACTCAGTGAGTGCTTTTTATATTTTAATTATGTGGTTTTTTTTCAAACCTAACTGGACATTAGGATCATGGATTTAGACCTGCAAGATGCCTCAAAAGGCATTTAGTTCAATCCTGTCATTTTACAAAAGGAGGAGCTAAAGTTAAGAGAGGTTAAGCAATTTCTTTAAGGTCACACACCAATACTAAGTCACGGTTTCACTCAGAGTTTCACAGATTCCCAATCCGGGGATCTTCCCACTGTACCACTGTAGCCCACAGAGACTCTAGGGGTCATTATCTCAACTCCCACTAACATTAACGAGTCATGTCTTTAGAAGACTGGCTAGTAAAAGTAGTTACATTAACCCTTCCAGGTTTTTGGGGTAGCCCAAAGGGACAGTGGTATTCTTCTAAAATGCTTGAGCTCCTACTCCAATGTGTCCTCTTCGCTATCAATTACCAGTAATTATTGGTCAAATATATTTGATCAGTTAACATCAATTAACTTTCACAAAGGAATATTTGCCCATAAGATATACCAAGAAGTATAAACTCATTCTCTTGCTGTCAAATTGGAGTCACACTTTCCTCTGTACCCCCTCAGTCTCTATGATGAATGGTCTAAGACTTAAGAATTCAATCCATGAAGTTCATTTCAAATATGGTGTAGACATGGACAAAGTCTCTCCCATCCATGGAGAAAGAGGCATCTTGATATCAATCCACTGCTGGGTCAGGCAGGTTACTGAGGAATTGGCTTCTCATTAAGGTTATTTATCCATGAACTCTGGAATGGATTCTAGTTCCTTGGCCTCTGGTACTCCTGTGACTTTTTGGAACTCACAAAAACACAGCCTAGTGTATAACTTTGCCAATATTCTTTCACCTAAATCAGGAAAGAAAAAAATAGAAGAGGGATAGAAGAAATAGCAGGGCCACGTGATTATGGCTTTGCATGGCTCTAAGTGGGAAGAATAAGCCAATGGAGCTCTGAACTCAGAGGCTCAAATCAATGTTGCCTACTTGAATACAGCGACAGAAGAAATAAACTGAGTTGTCCCTGCGGGAATCTTTTATATGCGTGCCCGGTTCCAGCACAGCAACCAATGAAAAAGGCACACAATAAGTGGAGAAGAAAGAGTCATAGAATACTTGTATATGCTTGTGTATATCCATGTGGGGAATTACATCAGCCTAACCATGCTTCCATATTCATGCGGGCTATGCTTTCATTGGTTAGTACCCTATTATACCACACACAAATCTTTTTCCTACTCCATCATGTGTGTGTGTGTGTGTGTGTGTGTGTGTGTGTATAAAGATATAAAGAAACATATATACATCACACATATATATATAGTCTGCAGAGTTCTGTTACATGAATGTATATACATATGTTATATATACATCTATATTATACACACATATGATGTAAATTTACCACAGAATTCTGTTTTATGTATGTATGTATGTACATATATGTATATATACATATATTATATAAACATATATACATATTCACATACACACATCATTTCCCATGGAATTCTAAAGCTTTGACACTATATGAGAGAATGAGCTTATAAGCGTTTATTTCAGAACTTGGAGATCCTTTAGTGTACAAATTTTGCTGACCTAGGAGGCCGTCTTAACATTTAAAGGCTGCCAATTTTCTTTATCCTAGAGCATATAGAAATGGAGAAACTGACTGGAGCTGGGACTACCAGGCTAAATTTCATCCTCCAGAACTTCAACATAAAGCAGAATGCCAACCAAAACAGCCTGGTTTCAATTTTCAGTCATTTTTTGTCTTCCTGAATTCCTGTGGGCTACTTTTGACATCATCATTTCTTACATTGTTCTGAGCAACATCCACCATTTTTAGCTATAAATAAAATCCTATCCTTTAAGTAGCAAATACAGGTAGAAATCAGAAAATAATGATTGGGGGGGTCTGGGAAAAGAGGTATCTGTTAATATTCAGAAATTCTAAGAAGATGTCTGAAAATTATGAGTCCCTTGAGAGAAGAGGAAGGTTAAGGACAGCACCTGAAGGTTAAGGACAGTACCTGGATCTCAGATTATTAAATGAATGGATAAAGCTTGATAGTGAGAGGTGATTGCATGATTCAGAGAACAGGGACCTTAGAAATAATATAGTTAAATATTATCATAGCAAATATTGGAGAATTTAGGTACAGAATGGTGATGCTGGTTGCCCCAAGTCACACAGATAATATGTGGCCAGTGCCAGGATTTAAACCCAGCCTCTCTGACTTTAAATTCGGTGTTCTTTCTACTACGACACATTTCTTCTACTTCTCTTCTCTGTTCTATTCTTCTTTTTTTCTTTTCCCCATTCTCCCTCTTTATTCTCTTTTAAAATGATGTGCTTCTGTGTATATTTGTAAATGCAAAGCTTTTAAGTCCTTTCTATGAACAGAATAAATTTCCTTTTTGCACTTGCTATAGTTTCAGACCCAAGAAAGTATTCATCTAGCTCTCTTGTTAGGTCACTCGTGCCTGCTTTCTGACTTTAAATTTACATACAGAAATTGACCTCCAAATCTATAATGAAAAATATTCTCTAGCCATGTGTATATGTGTTTGTCTATAATACACACATACAGATTACTTACATATTGTAACGGATCTGTGACCTGTGGACATTGTTAAATGATGCAAGTGACAACTCACTTATGTCTGTCTATAAGGCCCTTGTCCTTACTCTCCTATAAATGTGCCATACAGAGAACACCCACCATGATGGGGCCTTTCTCACTTTTTCTAGATATAGAAAAGATACCAGGGAAGCTAATGGGTCAGTTAGCTATAATCCCTTGTTTCCATGACAACCAAAGCCCACTTTTTTCAACATGCATTTCTTTGACTGCATTCTTATTCCAATTCTCAGGGTTGTTTTTTGTGTTTGTTTTTGGGGTTTTGTTATTTGTTTGTTTGCACTGTTTACAATCAGTTCCCACACACCATACATTTCTCCATTCTACCCTGAGGGTATACGCAAATTCTTTGAAGATTCCAACGTTTTGCACTGAACAGTGCCAGATAATGTAGTTCCCAGATTTTCTGGGTGGAGACAACTAAACAGAGACATGGGCAACCCCACAAAGCATACCTG
Organism: Trichosurus vulpecula; assembly: GCF_011100635.1. Classification (NCBI taxonomy): domain Eukaryota; kingdom Metazoa; phylum Chordata; class Mammalia; order Diprotodontia; family Phalangeridae; genus Trichosurus; species Trichosurus vulpecula. The sequence continues at coordinate 251,620,913 of NC_050578.1, forward strand.
GGCCATTTTTTCCCATGTAAGAGCTTTTGATACAATCATTACAACAGCTTTTTAAGAACTCAGGGATTTTAGTAGTAAAAGTCTTAGAGACTTTTAATACTAGTGTCTGAGAACATTGCTCTACAGAGGATAGGATAGTTAGGTTGGAGATGAGAGTTGGCTTAGGGGAGGGGAACAAAATGTTTTGGTGGGATAAAGGTATAGGGACAAGATGTTCTTGGTACTGATGGCAAACTCTGCTTGTTTTACAATCATATTTGGGGTTAGGATGATTATAGTTTTTTTTGAACTATAACATTTTCAAAATGAGAGCATGAGCCTATATATCCCTTTATAAGCACAAATAAAATATGTCGTTTGTGAAATATCTTAAAATCTGAGATGAAGAGTTAAAATTTTATACGACTGATATTAAGAAGCCAAGCTACAGCAAATGTTTAAATGGGGAAACAACTAGATTGAAGCAATGCTTGAATGGCTTTGTCCTAGTAACTATGTCCAGGTCAGATGAAAACAGAAAAAACAAGGAATATAGCATATGGAAGATACGATTCCATTGACCTGGGCATGGCATAACAAGATCTGAAAAAGTTCTGGCCATCAACAGAAGAGAAATTTGTGACCTAAAGACTAATTATAAAGGAAAACTTGTTTTAAATTCCATTAAGCATGTTTCACGAATCGTGTGCGTACATGTGTATGTATGTGTGTGTGTGTGTGCATGCACATGCATGTGTGTATTTGTGTATGTGCTCATGTGCACACACAATAGAAACTTCTTCCAGTCAGGTCAACCCTATGGATCATTCATCAGAAAAAAAATTAAAAATTATTGAAGAAAGAAAATTCTAAGTTCTAGTTTGAGGTTAGTGAGAATAACAATGCATATGTATGTACATATATACATCTCTTTTTTTCTACCCTAATTCCCTGAAATGTAATCACAGACCTCTTGGGAGTCCATGGACCCCCTACTTTGGCAATGATTGAAATTGTTCCTGGTTATTAATATTTTGTAATAATAATAAAAATTTCAGATTATGAATGTAAGCAACTGGTATAATAAAGGTTTATTTTAGCCAAGCCCTGCTCAGGAGAGACGGCCTAATCATATAGAAAGTCCTCCAACTTTTTTTTTCTACTTCCAGACTACCCTCTATTGACCAACATGAGGAGGTACCCATTCTATCACTACTTAGCAGAGATGATTCTTGCCCTGCCTGTGACCGCCTGAGTAAATGCATCATCTCTGGCCCTCTGGAGAGTCGAGGTGTAGGTCTATCAGCCAATGAGATTCTGCTTCATATGTATCATCCTGGTATAAAGCCCTGGAGACAGAGGGCATCTCAGATTGTGAGGAAGATCTGAGGTCCCATTCATTAAAGTGGGCCATATCCCTTTGATAAACGTTTACAGGCTTGGATCTCTGCCTCTGTTGTCTTTTATTGCAGATTGGACATTTTTGTGTCCGCAGTAGACGTCATTATTTCCATGAGCACTGTTTTATCACTGTTTGTTTTCCCTGATGCATCTGTGATCTCACTGATGTGGGGATTTCTTCCAACAATACACTGCCTTCAGTCATTGGTTTGGCTAAATGGTACTGTATTCTCCTCAGCTGAAATGCTATACAGAGTAAACATTTGTTTTGAATTTGATTTGATTTGATTTGATTTGGAAAGTGGCATGTATTTGCCAAATCTTGTAATTTCTTTCTCCACAACATAAATTATATGCATCCTCTTTTCTCAAATCGCACAGTCACCACACTGGTCCAGGCTCTCAGAACTTCTCCCCGGACTGCTGCAAGAACCTCATATTTCTCTCTGCCTCAAGTTTCTCCGACTCCCATCCATTCCCAACACAGATGCCAAAGTGATTTAAGTAAAATCTATTTATCTCATGAGCCTTCACTGCTGTCTTCCCCCACCACCAAACAAAACAAAACAAAAACAAAAAACTCAATAAATTTGGATGTCTGCCTATTACTTCTAGGATAAAATATAAGTTTTACTTGTCATATAAAGCTCTTCACAACCTGGATCTTTCCTATGTTTTGAGTCATTTCATATGTCATTCTTCTCCACACACTCCGCAAGTCTAGTTATAATGACTTTTTTACTATTCCTTATTCATTATTGTCCATCTTCCATCTGTATGCCTTTGTACTGTCTTCCATTCTTGGGATGTTCTTTCTCCCAACCTCCAACTTTCTGTATCAAACGCAACTTTCTCTAAAAACTGTTGCCTGGTCCTCTACTTCTCCCCACCTCACTGACCCAAGGTTCTAGTGCCTTCCCCTCTAAGGCAACCTTCCATTTACTAACCATTTGCTTGTCAGTCAATCAACTAGCATTTATTAAGCACCTACTAGGTGCCAGGCATTGTGCTATGCACCAGCAGTACAAAGAAAGGCAAAAAAAAAAAACACTATTCTCAAGGAACAGGTCATCTTATGGAGTAAGTCCAGAAGGAGATATGTTATGAAGGGCTTTACAAGTTAAACAGAAGATTTTATATTAGATCCTGGAGGCAATAGAGGGCCACTGGAGTTGATTGAATAGGGCAGTGACATAGTCAGACCTGTGTATCAGGAAGATTAAATTTGATAGCTGAGAGGAGGGTGGATTGGAATGGGGAGAAATGAGGTAGAGAGTGCAAACAGAAAGCTATTGGAATGGTCCAAGCCTGAGGGGATGAGGCCCTGGACCAGAGTTGTAGTGTCGGAGAAGAGAAGGGACTGTATTTGGAAAGTAAAAATGGTAAGAATTCACAGCTGATTGGATATGGTAAGTGAAAGAGAATGAGGAATGGAGGATAACCAGTAGGTTGTGAGCCTGGGTGAATAGAAGGATGGTGGTATCCTTGATAATAACAAGGAAGAGGGGAGAAGAGAGAGTCACTTCCACTTTGGACATGTGGTTTCCCTCATTAAGATATAAGTTCCCGGAGGGCTAGAAACTATATGTGATCATGGCTAACCCTTGTTTGGTTAGGAATTCTGCCTCTACATGTAGTTCTTGAGCTCTAATTTTTAAAAGGTGAAAAATGCTTCCTGGTAAAAACAGAATTTAGTAGAGGCATGTAGGAGAGCTTGGGGAAAGAATCAGAAACAAGAGGTTGAACCACATCCTGTGAGCCATCAGGAAGCAAACGACCACAAGGATGTTCTCAGATGAGAGTAGAGACAGGGGAAAGGAGATGCTAGAGAGTGAGGAGTAGGAGATGGAAATAAAGAGGGCAGAGAAGTCTGGGTGATGGGCTGGAAGAAGGCAATGGTCATGCCCCGGGATGTGTGAAGTAATTAATCCAAGACACCTGGACTCGGGGCCTCCAAATTCCCTCAGAGCCTGTACGATGGGAAGATTTCTGTTTGTGCTTTCCCTTTGCTGGCTCCAGCTCAAGCTGGAAATACAAGACTCGAATTTGGGACTCTGTTCAGAGGGTATTTTTGTCCTGTCATGTAGGAAGTGTTTGGAATAATAAGGTTGTTTTTAAAGACATCATTCCTTGGCTTTCTCTAGAAGAAAGAGATTATTCCAAGGGTAGATGACAACCTCTGGAGAAGTGACAACAACAAAAAAGCTCTTCAGAATGGAAGCTGTATTAGAGCCTCTATAATAAAAGAGGGAGGTGGCATGAGACAGAGAAATGATCTGGAGCAGCAGGTCAAGAGACCCCACATCAAACCCCACCTCCATCATTTACTGCCTATATGACCTTTGGCAAGACCCTTAACCAACCAAGTGTACAATTAGGGGATTGGACTATATGACCTCTGAGATTTCTTCCATCTCTGGGTATCTAAGCTTATGATCTGGTGAATTAGAGGACCTAGATTCAAGTCCTTCCTGTGAGTCTTACCATCTGAACAACTTCACATATGTCACTCAATCTCCATGGGCCTCAGTTTCCCCATTTGTAAATTGAGGGATTATACATGATCGTCTCTAAGGGACCTTCCAGCTCTAGAGCTTTGCGTCCAGAGCTGGAAGGGTTTTCAGAGGTCATCTAGTCTAAACTCTTCTTTTATTCAGATGAGGAAACTGTGGTCCAGGGAGGTTAAATTAGTTGCCCAAGGTCTCACAGGTACTAAGTGTGAATAATGGCTCACATTTATATATTGCTTTTAAAGTATGCAAAGCATTCTAGTTACATTATCTCATTCAAGATGCATAATCCTGTGAGACAGCCTTAGCAAATATTATCACCACAATTTACAGATGAAGAAACTCAGGCTCAGAGAATTAACCAGGGTGATAATTGTCTGAGACAGGATTCAAACCTAAGTGCTCCTGACTCTAAAGAATGGATGGATTCCAGAGCTCTATCCACAGTGAAATGCTGCTTCTCACCACACACATTGCTCTTTGGAAAACCCTTATCCACTTTTGTAAAATTCATAAGTTGAGATTTAATGAGCTAAACATGAATCCTGAGAAAATTTTTGTCATCATTGAGTTTTCCTGCAGAAGCAACATTTTTTTTTACTTAAAAATCATCCAATCCAAAATTTAGTTTTAAAAAACCCAAACCTGTTCTTCTCTCTCTAGTTTTGCTCATCTGCTTTCGCCCCCAATCTGTTAATTTTAAAAAATATATATACAAATAGATTAATTGGAGAGAAAAGTTCCCAGTTTGCCTGGTTGTCTAGTGCCAATCCACCAGGCAGCTGCATTGGTTACTATTTCAATAACTGTACTCATTTCAAAGAAAGCCAAGTATCGCAGCTCCTTGAAAAAGCCTCAGAAAGTGACTAAGCCCTCAGGGTAGCATCGTTTTCAAAGGAAAAGAGGTTCACAGTTTACCCTGCTATTTATAACAGCCTGCAAGAGAAAGGTTAAATGCGTCATGGTAGCATTATCCCCAAATTTGAGATCTGCCAACTATTTACTTGGACTGAAAAAAAGCAAATGGAGAGGTTGAACATGTAGTCTTTCCCCAAAACATTGCCATCATCATAATAGCTGACATCTCTATAATGCTTTTCATGTTTCCAAATCTCTGTGCGCACATGATCTCATCTGAGCTCCTCAACAGCCCTACAAGGGAAGCACCGCAGTGATTGATAAACTTGCTTTAGAAAAAGGGGAAACTGAGACTCAGATGAAGAGACTTCTTCATGGTGATGTAGATATTAAGTGTCAGAGGCAGAATTTAAATTGACAGTTTCCTCGGTCCAAGTTAGCTCATGGACAATGTCAAGCCCAGGGATGTATTGGAAGATAGATTATTTAGTCAGTATTTCTTAAGTATCTACTATGTACCAGGCACTGTGATAACAGCTGAGGATACAAAGACAAAGAATAGTACCATCTCTAAAGGAGTTGACAGGCTAATGTGGAAAAAAATTACAAACAAGATACATACAAGATAAATTGGGAATAATCTCAGAGGGAAGGTAGTTAAGATTAAGAAGAATTGGAAAAGCCTTCTTTCAGAAAGTAGGACTTTAGCTGAGACTTGAAAGAAGCCAGGGAAACCACGGAGGAAAGATGAGGAGGGAAAGAGTTCTCGGCATGGAGGACAACCAGTGAAAATACTTGAAATTAGGAGTTTGAATGTCATGTTCAAGGAACAGCAAGGAAGTTGGTGTCACTGGATGGTAGAGTATTTGGAGGGGTGTAAGGTTTAAGAAGACTGGAAATACAGGAAGGAGCCAGGAGGTAAAGGGCTTTAAAAACCAAATGGAGGGTTTTACATGTGATCCTGGAGACAATAAGGAGCCATTGAGTAGGGGAGGTAGGGAGAGGGGTGAGGAAAAGTGATATGGTCAGACTTATATTTTAGGCAGATCAACTTAAAAGCAGAGCAGAGAACAAATTGCAATCAGGAAGAGACTTGAAGTAAGCAGACCACTTATCAGAATAGTGCAATGGTTTAGGTATAAGGCGATAAGAGCCTATACCATGGTGGCAGTAGTGTTAGAGAAGGGAAAGGGAGAGATGTAGATAAGGATGCAATGGATAGAGAAATGGCAGAATATGACAGCTGATTGGATATGGGGAGAGAGGCTGAGGAATTAAGGATAGCAAATAAATTATAAGCCTGGAGGGGGCGGAGCCAAGATGGCGGCTGGTAAGCACGGACTAGAGTGAGCTCCGTACCCGAGTCCCTCCAAAAACCTATAAAAATGGCTCTGAACCAATTCTAGAATGGCAGAACCCACAGAACAGCAGAGGGAAGCAGGGCTCCAGCCCAGGACAGCCTGGATGGTCTCTGAGTGAGGTCTATTCCACACGGAGCTGGGAGCTGGGAGCTGGGAACGGAGTGGAGCAGAGCCCAGCCTGAGCGGCGTGGACGATCCAGACCAGAAGCCGGGAGGAGGGGGCCCTAGCGCCCTGAATATGTGAGGTGCGGCAGTTACCAGACCCCTGGACCCACAAACACCAAAGACTGCAGAGAAGGTTAGTGGGAAAAGCTGCGGGAGTGGAAGGAGTTAGCTGTTCGGCTTCCAGCCCCGGGGGCAGCGGAGGTGGGGCAGCTACAGCTGTTGTTACTTCCGGCTCCAGGCCCACCTGGTGGGAGGAATTAAGTGGCGGATCAGAGCAGGAGTGCAACAGCCTGCTGAAGATCTGAGCCCAGTCTGGACTGGGGGTCCTTGGGGAAGGAGGAGTGCGGCTTTGACAGAGCTGGCACCTCCCCCCCAAACGTAGAACATAGAACTCGTTAGTCTACAAGCAGTCGTACCCCACTGAAAAACTCAAGGGTCAAGTTAGTTGGTTGGGAATATGGCCAGGACGCGAAAACGCGCCCAGATTCAGTCTCAGACTTTGGATTCTTTCTTTGGTGACAAAGAAGACCAAAACATACAGCCTAAAGAAGACAACAAAGTCATAGAGCCTACAACAAAAGCCTCCAAGAAAAAACATGAACTGGCCCCAGGCCATAGAAGAACTCAAAAAGGATTTAGAAAAGCAAGTTAGAGAAGTAGAGGAAAAATTGGGAAGAGAAATGAGAAGGATGTGAGAAAACCATGAAAAACAAGTCAATGACTTGCTAAAGGAGACCCAAAAAAATACTGAAAAATACACTGAAGAAAACAACACCTTAAAAAACAGACTAACTCAGATGGCAAAAGAGCTCCAAAAAGCCAATGAGGAGAAGAATGCCTTGAAAGGCAGAATTAGCCAAATGGAAAAGGAGGTCCAAAAGACCACTGAAGAAAATACTACTTGAAAAATTAGATTGGAGCAAGTGGAAGCTGGTGACTTTATGAGAAATCAGGATATTATAAAACAGAACCAGAGGAATGAAAAAATGGAAGACAATGTGAAATATCTCCTTGGAAAAACCACTGACCTGGAAAATAGATCCAGGAGAAATAATTTAAAAATTATTGGACTACCTGAAAGCCATGATCAAAAAAAGAGCCTAGATACCATCTTTCAGGAAATTATCAAGGAGAACTGCCCTGATATTCTAGAGCCGCAGGGCAAAATAGAAATTGAAAGAATCCATCGATCACCTCCTCAAATAGATCCCAAAAAGAAATCTCCTAGGAATACTGTTGCCAAATTCCAGAGCTCCCAGATCAAGGAGAAAATACTGCAAGCAGCCAGAAAGAAACAATTTGAGTATTGTGGAAACCCAATCAGAATAACCCAAGATCTGGCAGCTTCTACATTAAGAGATCGAAGGGCTTGGAATGCGATATTCCGGAGGTCAATGGAGCTAGGATTAAAACCTAGAATCACCTACCCAGCAAAACTGAGTATCATGTTCCAAGGCAAAATATGGATTTTCAATAAAATAGAGGACTTTCAAGCTTTCTCAGTGAAAAGACCAGAACTGAATAGAAAATTTGACTTTCAAACACAAGAATCAAGAGAAGCATGAAAAGGTAATCAAGAAACGGAAATTGCAAGGGACTTACTAAAGTTGAACTGTTTTGTTTACATTCCTACATGGAAAGATGATGAGTATGATTCATGAGACCTCAGTATTAGGGTAGTTGAAGGGAATATGCATATATATGTGTATATATGTATATACATATATATATATGTTTATGTATATATATATAAGTGAATATGTATGTATGTATATATCTATGTGTATATGTATGTATGTGTATGTATGTGTATATATATATATGTGTTTATATATATATATATATATATGTAAAAGAGAGAGAGCAGACACAGGGTGAGTTGAAGATGAAGGGAAGCTATCTAAAAGAAATAAAATGAAATTAAGGGATGAGAGAGTAACATACTGAGAGAGGGAGATAGGGAGAGATAGAATGGGGTGGATTATCTCGCATAAAGGTGGCAAGAGGAAGCAGTTCTATGGGAGGAGGGGAGAGGGCAGGTGAGGGGGGAATGAGTGAACCTTGCTCTCATCAGATTTGGCCTGAGGGGGAATACCATACATACTCAGTTGGGTATCTTACCCCACAGGAAAGAAGAGGAAGGAAGATAAAAAAAAAATTAAAGGGGGGGGGGACGATGGAGGGGAGGGCAGATGGGGGTGGAGGTAATCAAAACAAACACTTTGGAAAGGGGACAGGGTCAAGGGAGATAATTCAATAAAGTGGGATGGGTTGGGAAGGAGCAAAATGTAGTTAGCCTTTCACAACATGAGTATTGTGGAAGGGTTATACATAATAATACGTGTGGCCTAGGTTGAATTGCTCAACTTCTTAGGGAGGGTGGGTGGGAAGGGAAGAGGGGAAAGAATTTGGAACTCAAAGTTTTAAAATCAGATGTTCAAAAACAAAAAAAGTTTTTGTATGCAACTAAAAAATAAGATACACAGGCAATGGGGCGTAGAAATTTATCTTGCCCTACAAGAAAGGAAGGGAAAAGGGGATGAGAGGGGAGGGGGGTGATTGAGGGGAGGGCTGACTGGGGAACAGGGCAACCAGAATATAAGCCATCTTGGAGTGGGGGGGAGGGTAGAAATGGGGAGAAAATTTGTAATTCAAAATGTTGTGAAAATCAATGCTGAAAACCAAATATGTTAAATAAATAAATTGCATTAAATAAAAAAAAAAAAAGAAATTATAAGCCTGGGTGACTAAGAGGATGGTTGTGCTCTCACCTGTAATAGGGAAGTTAGGAAGAGAGGGAGGTTTGGAAGGAAAAGGTAATGATTAGTGGCCTTATATCCTACTGATTCTCTTCTTTGCAGATGACATTCTGTTGATTGTATCAAATTCTCAAACAGTGACTCAGACTCAAAAGAATAAAGCCTAGCAATCCACACAGGGAAAAACAAGTGGATAACTAATGCCAAACTAAGTCTATGATGTCCATTTGGATGGAGAATCCATTTATCTGGTTCTTCATTGTAAATATCTTGGAAAAAACACTACAGATAAAAATTTTAGTGGAACCATTATTGAATTGCAGGAAAAGAGCTAGATTGATGACCATCAAAAATTGTGCAAGGGTCTTAGTGAAATCTTTCCAGATTTTTGACTATGTAGATGCAATTTCAAAAATAAAGTGTGAATTACCCACATTGGAAGTGTCTGGAAAGAAAGATTTTTTTTTTCAAAAAGTTCCAAATTTCATTTAAATGTATCTTTAGTAGGTTAGGTTTGTTATAGAACATTTCCAATCATAGGAATGGAATTTGCTTTGCTTCCTTAAAAAATGTTATAAAGCCTGACTTGGTAAAGGAAAAGTTCTTGACAGAGAAAGACTTTTTTGTTACAGCAATTAGCCACTCGTCCAGTAAGAAGAATGCTTTCTCTGATGCTTATGCATTTATTTTATTTGATTTTATCATTGTGTCTGAGTTCTTGCAGAGGAGAGTGTGGGTTGGTAGAAATGGAAATTACTGCTGGTCAGATTCAGACACTTATTTATAAGACTGATTAGCTCATTAAAAGAGAACAATATTTCTTTCACACACAACCATTTCTGAAAACACATACACATTTATTTTCAAAGCAAAGATGGTGAAGAAGCTGGAAATAGGTTAAGAAGATGCTATAGGAAAATGTAATTTGTATTTCTAGACCGGAGCTTAAAATAAAGAAATGATAAGCTCCTAGTCAGGAGTGCAGTGAAACCAACCAGGACTGGAAAGACAGCATTTGCCTGGAATCTTTCAAATGTAATCAAAAGGTATTTAATCTAGAAAAGTAAGGGGAAGGCAGGGGAAATGACTGCACTTTCAACAAGAAAAATACAAGAATCACAGAATTTTAGAGCTGAAAGAGGCTTCGGTGGCCATCTAATACAAGCCGTATATGAAGGAATTCCAAGTATAACATAACCAACAAATCATTCAATCTCTGTTTACAGATGTCTAAGAAAGAGAAGAGGCAGATCTCTTTTAGAAAGCCCATCCCTTTTGGACAGCTCTAATTTTTCAGGAAGAGTTTTTCCCCCCTAACATCAAGGTTAAATTTGTTTTTTTACAATTCTCTTTGTTTTTGGTTCTGCCTCTGGTCCCAAGCAGAACAACTATAATCCCTTCTTCATGTGATAACCTTTCAGACTTTTGTGTAAAGGGGGACTGGCCAAGGATTCCAGTTTTTATGATCTACTGCAGAGCGCCTCTGATGTAATCTCTCAAGTAGAAGAGATAACCTTCTTCTGGAGAGTCATGATGAGGTCTAAACAGCACAAGACCAAGCACAGGTCCCTGGACCACTCCACTGGAGACCTCCTGTCATGATGATACTAAACCATTAATGATTATCCTTGTAGTTCAGTCATTCAATCAGTACTAAATCTGATTGTTTGGTCTTCCACTCCATAGCTCCCCATTTACTCCATGAGCATAGCATACGATAGTTTCTCAAAAGTTTTTGCTAAACTCTAGTAAATTTTATACTCAGAATTCCCCTACTTTAGTAATTCTGATAAAACAAAAAAATAGGTTGGTCTAGCATGACATTTGTTTCCTGATGAAACCATGCTGGCTCTCTGTAATCACAGATTACCTTTTTTGACATTTGCCAACTAATTTTTTAATGTCTCTCTCTAGGATACAGGTACCAAAGTCAATCTCAATGACCTCGAGGCAGAGGTTATTTTTTCTTTTTTCAAAACCAGAATATTTGCCTTTCTAAAGCCTTATGGCACCTTTCTTATTTTTCACGATCTTTTAAATATCACTAACAGTGGCCCATAGACAACAACTCTAATATAGGAAAGACAAGAGGAAAACAAAGCTGAAAAGGGTAGATAATCTTGAGGATTTAGTTACTGCTAAATCTTGGTAAAAGATAGTGTGATATACCCGTCAAAAAAAGCTAATGCAACTAGGAGCTACATTAAATGATTCATGATGTCCAGAAATAATGAGATGATGGTCCTGCCGTATTCTGCCTTGGTCAGATTGCATCTGAAGTGTTCAGTTCTGGGAAACACCTTTCAGAAGAGATGTGGAAAAGCCAGAGATTGTTCCGAGGACAGTAACCAGAATGTTGAAGGGCCTTGACTCCACATCCTATGAGGAACAGTTTAAAGACTTGGGGACATTTAGCTTGGAGAAGAAAAGGCTTAGGAGGAATATATTTAATGCGTTCAAGTATTTGAGGAACTGTCATAAACAGGACAGAATAGACTTGTTATACTTGGTTCCAGAAAGTAAAACTAACAACATTAGGTAGAAAGTTCAAAGAGTAAAATTTTAATTTGATGTCAGGACAAACATCCTCCCAATCAGAGCTTTTCAAAAGTGTAATGGGCTCCCTTGAGAGGAGAGGACTTTTCCCTCACTAGATGTCTCCAAATAACGAGCGTTTGTTGAGTGTGGTCGAGTAAACTCAATTCAATGAGTACTTTTAAAGTACATACTATGTTACAGGCATTGTGTCAAATAGTTGAGATATTAAAAAATAGAAAGCATTCCCTGTCCTCAATCCCCTGCTCTGTGAGTGAAGTTGTTAGAGGCAGGAAACAACATGTATATAGATTAATGCATCAGCAACTGGGGGATTGTGTAAAGGAAATTAATGTTTAGGTTCAGGTTGGACTAGGCCTACTGAGGTCCCTTCTAAATCCAAGATTAGTTTCATTTATTATTGTTATATGAGAGTATTTCTTATCAATAACTTCCTTTGGGTACAAGCTATGCAATGGAATCTCTGATTCAAAGGTTATGGACATTTTATCACTTTGTACACTTACAAATTGCTTTCTAGAATTGATGTACATTTCACAGCTCCACCAACAATGTATTAATGTGTCTATACAACTCCTCCAACACGACTTGTCATTTTTTTATTGTTATTTTTGCCAGTTTGCAGGGTTTAAGGTAAAACTTCAGTGTTGTTTTGATTTGTATTTCTTTTATGATTGGTGATTTGGAGGATCCATCTGCTGTTAATCTGGTTGCTTCATATGTTCTTGGTTATGGTCATCACCTGATGATAAACGTTTTCTCACTCTCAGAATGTGATCAGGCTCCTAGTACCTGATTTAATGAAGGAAAATGCAGGTGGCTTTGTGGCTTGAGTCAGGTTTAAATCTAAAGTGACTCTAGTAGCTCTTAAGAAGTTTTAAAAAGACTCCTAAGTTTATATACACTGTTGACTACACGTCTGAGTTGCTGGCAGAGGACTCAGATGAAATGAGGATTTTTGTTAGGGCTTTATCAATTTACAAATATAATACTAATAGATATACCTGTTTATTGACTATTATCAAAAGTGTTACTTAGAGCTCAAAGGATGTTGGAATTGGAAGGAAACTTAGAACCTACAACATAGGACATTATACTGGAAGTGACCTTGAAATATAGAATACAGAATCTCAGAATGCAAGAGAGTTTAGAACAGAAAATGTCCAAGGTGAAAGGGAACTTAGAGCTTACTTAATTTGGGTCCTTCATTTTACAATGGCAGAAACTGAGGCTCAGAAAGAAGTATTTTGCTAAAATTCACAAGGCTAGTTACTTGATTTGTATAGACAGCTCTATTTTGTTCACTTCTCATCATTCCCTTTCTACCCTCCCTTATACCTCTAGAAGTGATTTTCCCGTTTTTGATACTACCAGCCCACTTTCTTTAACCTCTCCTACGTATTTAATCATTCCCAAACTTGATAGGCAGATAGATGAATTGATATGATATGATATGATGTATGATAGATAATGTACACATCTAATAAATAATAACCAATATGGGGATGGAGAATAGATCTCATTTTATCTAGATAGCCTCAGGGCTTCATATTACTCTTGCACATAATAGGTATTTAATCATGTATCTGTAGTAGCAATTATATTTTAAGATCATTCCCCCCCAATAATAGGCCATGTGACCTGCTTATGTCACAGGAAGCCTAAGACACATGTGGTAGGAGGAGCTTCCTGACAGGAAAAGGAAGTTATGTCACAGAAAATGCTGAGAGAGAGAAAGATATTACGGCTGCTAGTGGCTGCTAATGGCTGCCCTCATGATTGTTAGAACTGAACAGGCTGACTTAGCTGTACTGTGAGTTTGTTTTGGGGAAGACCCCAGCAGAGGGTCAGAGAGGTTTTGGGATGGTGAGTCTCCAGGCTGTGATATGGTGTTTTAAGTTCCTTGTTGTTATGACAAAGTGGGCTGACTGGCTGTGGGAGGTGAACATTTGGTTATGGGACATGGTTTTCTTGTGTCTGAATAAATGTTATACTTCTTTTACCTTCTTTATGGAGAGTCTCTCATACTTTGTGATACAGAACTGCATAGGCATATTCATGATTATTGTTGATGTTGTGTTTATTGCCTTACTGTTTCAATATCTAAAACAGAACTCATTATTTTTCCCCTAAAACCTATCTCTCCTGTGAACTTCCTCATTTCTATTGATGGCACCACCAAGCATTCTTCTAGTCATCTAGATTTACAACTTGGGAGTTTTCTACTAAATACAGAGGTAAAGCTTTGTTGTAGTTCTTTTTTGTTTCCTTAGTGATGTAATATGCATAATAAAGGGAATAACCAGGATTGGATTGATAGGGAACAGTGACTTTGTAGCTCTTCATTCCCTTTTGTTCTGGCTTCAGTTCATTTATGTGTCAAGCCACAGAGGCAGTTTAGAATTTCTAACTCTAAGTCAGAGAGTTGTTTCTGACAAAGAACAATGATCTTGGCCCCAGACAAAAAAAAAAAAAAACTGAAAGAAACAATTATTCTTAAAACCAGGGAGCATTCTGCCTGGCTTTCAGGTCATAGAGTTATTGATATAGATATGGATGGGACCTTAGAGGTCATCTAGTACAACCATTTTATTTCACAGACAAGTGAATGAGGTCATATTTGGTGCATTACACTTCTGGCTACAAATAAAGAGTTATCTATCAGTCTGCTTTTATCAAAGAGGGTCTTTCTAATCTATATACTGTATCAAAATGGAACTGAGAGGCTAGAAAGTAGTCTTGAACAAATGAAAATGAGAAGCTGGTAGCCAGGGGCATTATTCAGAAAAGGCCATGAGACCAACAGAGATCAGAAAAATCATATCTTCATTATGGTTTCTGATGTCTGTAACACAGTGGACCTTTTACAAAATATTATGTACTTCAAAAGGCATAATCACAAAAATACAAACATAGTTCCCCAATGTGTAGGAGGCATAATTTAGCTGTTCCCTGCACAACCTCAGTCTCTATACAGGGGAAGGGGATTAAGTTCAAGCTTAGCTCAGTTCCCATAGAGCTGCAGTCCCAATACCAAGACCAAAACCCCCATCGGACTCAAGTCCTAGGCACAGAGGCTTCTCAGAGTTTCTTTGCCAGGAATCTACAATCCACAGTTGCCATGCTTGAAACTCCCATCAGTGGGGATTAACCTTCAGCACCTGACACTGAGGACAGACAACAAACACCCCTAGGCCCATTTCTTGGAACCAGAACTGGTGAAAAAAGAGGGAGAACAGGAGAAGGACAGTACCTTCTCCTCTCATGGTTCAGTTCATGGAGTCCATACTAGGGGAAGAAGACAGGAATCTTGGAGAAGAACACAGTTGAAAAGATGTTGGAGAAGAGCAACCCATTCAGTTCTCATCTCTTTTAAAGATGCAGGCAGCCAATCAAAGGAGGCCATCCCAACTCCCACGGTAGGGGATGTAGCAGGTTTCACATTAGCCACACTGAGCACACTTCAAAAGCCAGCCAGGGTTACACATGCATATCTGTGAGATTCTATGTAATGCCCACATATAGATGCAACAAGGGGATCCCTGTTGCTTCTGGGATCTATGACAAAATCATCAATTTAAAATTTAAAGCCCTTTACAATCTGCATCCCACCTACTTTTCCAGCCTAATTTCAAACAGTTTTCATTCCTTCAGTCTCTGTTTGACCCAAGGTGGGTTACTAGCTATTCTTTATAGACCTTGTTCCATCTATCATCTCCATGGTTTTGCATAAGTGGTCCCCCATGGTAGGGAATGTGTTTCCAGCTCATCTCCACCTCATAGAATCCCTGTGTCCCTTCCAAGTACTACTCCAGGTTTCTCTCTTCCACCAGGCCTTTCTTCATCTTCCCGCTTGCTAGCACTTATTCTCTCCCTCTTGAAATCACTTCGTATTTGTTTTACATTGACTTATTTCTGTGTTTTTGTTATTCATCTTTGAAACCCTAGTACCTTGCACATAGTAAATGCATGACAGCTGATTAAACTGAATCAAATTATCAATCCAAATATGTAAAATATGGGCCCTTTTTTTTCTTGTTCAGTTGAAATCTAACTTTAGTCTTTGGAGACCCTGAAGAACAAATTGTACATGATTACTCCTATAATTTTAGTCAAGCTACCAAGGCTTCACAATGATTCTTCAAGCCACACTAGGAACATGTCCCTCTCATTGTCTTTCTATGAAATGCCTCTGAAAATGTTCCTTGTTCTTCAAAGTAGAAATGCTAAAAATACCTTTATGACAGACTTACTTGGTAATGCAGGCGCACCCACCCTCTGCCCATATTCCCATTGTTGGCACTACCCAACGTTCTGTTGGCTGCCATCATGTTCTCCTGTCACAGGAGGCACTGATTTTACCTCATCTCCTCCTCCTTCCACTTAGGTACCAAGAAGAAAATTATAAAGGATTCCTGACGAACTCTTAAAAATTAGCATTAGGTTTCTTTAAAAAGTTTAGCACACATAAATGGAAATGTATGGTTTTAGGGGTAGAGGAAGATTTACCACGCTTTTACTATATGAAATTTCATTTTGAACCCATGTTAATACCGAAGCCTGTCACTTTCAAAACTATTGCTTTAAAAATGCATTTCTTGGGTTGTTGTTAACTCTAAGAACCAGGAATGTTCTCTGACCGAAAGGTAATATCATATAGTAAAAAGAGCCCTAGATTTGAAGTAAAAAACCAGGATTCAAATCTCAACTCTGCTATATATTACTTGTATGACACTGAATAAGTCACTTTCACCTGTGTGGGCCTCTGCTTCTCATCTGGAACCTGATGGGGCTAGACTAAATGGCTGCTAATGTGCCTTCCAGATAGAGAATGAGGATACATACCTGATAGCATCGTACTTCCCCACTGTCTTAGCCAAGTGTGATGGCCAAAGGGGACAATGGATGTAGGCAGTAAGATAAATGGAAAGGAAGGTAGAATATGAGTGACCCTGCAAAAGAAGAGAAGATTGAATTTTGTGACAGATCGGCTATAGAGGATAAAAGGGGAGGATGAGTTAAAAATGATGATCTTGAGATTTTAAATCTGGAGAAACCCTAGCTTCTTCAAAGTTCAGTTCAAGGACCACCTCCTACATGAATTCTATCTTGATCAAACCAGCTGCTGGTTCCCTTCTGCCAAAATTACATTGTATTTGCTTTGTATATATTTTGATTTGCTTATACGTGGGTGTGTTGATTGTTCTAATATAGGGTGAGTTCCTTGTGGGTAGGTACTGTTTTATTTTTATCTTTGAATCTCCAGGATTTAAGCATAATTTCTAGTACATAAGTGCTTAATAAATGTTTGTCGACCGACTGATTGATTGATTAGAGGTGTTCCAGCAGATGGTAACCATTTCAATTAAACTTAATTCATTCAATAAACTTTCATTAAGGACCTATTTGTGAAGAGCAATGTTTTAGATGTTTAAGGAGATACAAAGACATAATGGTCCCTGACCTCCAGAAATTTACATTCTAGTGGGGGAATTGAAATAACCAGTCCAGCGTATGCACATGCATGTATTTATGTGTATACAGGTATGTGTATGTATAAATTATACATGTACATGTGTAAACATAAAAATACACGATGGCCAATACTGGGTGTTTTACATCTGTGCACATGTAGGTATGCAAACCTATATGTTCTGGTATCACATCTAGCCTCAGAAACTTATTAGCCATATGACACAAAGTCCTTTAATGTCTCCTAGGAGCTCCTCACCTATAAAATGAGGATATTAATAGAACCTAGTCCCCAAGGTTACTTTGAAGATAAAATAAGATAATATTTGTGAAGCACTTTGTAAATCTGAATGCACTATATGAATACTATGCTTGGTCATCATGCTCATGGGCAGCTAGGTGGTGCAGTGGATGGAGCAATGGGCCTGGAGGCAGGAATACTCATCTTCACAAGTGCAAATCTAACCTCAACCAGTTACTAGCTGTGTGACCCTGGGCAAGTCACTTAACCCTGTTTGCCTCACTTTCCTCATCTGTAAAGTGAGCTGGAGAAATAAATGGCAAACCTCTCCAGTATCCCTGCCAAGAAAACCCCAAAACAGAGTTACAGAGAGTTGGACACAACTGAACAAAAAATGACAAGCAGCTGGACTAGGTGACCTCTGAGGTTCCTTTAGTCCTAATTATGTAATCTACTATGTATGATCCTTCTATTATAGACAACTTGTCATTATTATTATATTTTGGGAAGAAAATAAATGTGAATATAAAAGCCTGGGAGGGGTCTTTTGGTCAGGGAAGTCAAAAGAAAAGTGATAGAATTGGATCAAGACATAGTAGTATTGTCATTTCCAAATGGAGAAATCATAGCAGATTTCATGGAGGCAATGGCTTTTAAGTTGAGCATTAAATGATGTATAGGTATTCAACAATTGAAAAGAAGTATGGATGATTCACCAGACATCGGTAACAGTTGTAGAAATGGAGGTGAGAGAGTTCAGGTCATTAGGTTCCTCCCCACCCCACACCCCAGGATTTAAGGTGGGCCATAATGATTACATCCAAACTACAAAATATGTACCAGGAATTAGTTATGCCAGGGCTGTCCAAAACACAGGCCCCCATGTGGCCCGCCTGTGTCCACCACAAGCACAGAAATTGACACAAACACTTTAGTTAAAACTTCACTCCCATAGTAGTCACAGGAGGCTGCATAAAATCCCACTGGTCTCTGCATATGGCCCGTGGGCCGTACTTTGGACAGCCCTGAGTGTGGAATCAGGATAGAAAGGTAAACATGACATTGTGAAGGCCTTTGAAGGCCAGGCAAATTAATCTGAACTCTGTTCAGCAGAGGAATAATACATTAACACATGTAGATTTGTGTATGTGTAAGCAAGTCTAACAGTGCGACAGAGGAAGGATTCGGGAGGGGAGAGAATATAGATACGAAGATATGTTCAGGGCTATTGCAATAGAGGGAGGAACAAATATGTGACTCTGAAGAAGTCACTTAACTACCTCAGTTTCCTTTCCTGTAAAAACAATGTAAGGGACGGGGGTTGGACTAGGCGGCCTCTGATGTTCCTTGTAGTCCCAATTATGTAATTCATGATCTATGATCTTTCTATTACAGACAGCTTGTCAGTATAAGGTGGATGACAGGACACCTAAGGTCCCTTTGCGACTTCAGAGATTCTATAATTAGGAAGTACTTCTCCCCAAATCAGAATTGATAGCTAACAGGCAAATAGATCCAACCTAATTCATTTTTCATGCAGTTTAAAGTGTCAACATATTTGTAGTTTTAAAAATTACACACATTATGCAACTAATTAAATTTTTTTTAAAAAAAAGATGAACTATTCACAAAACCTTTGTAATCTTTTTCTCGTCTTACTTACAATGCTGAACTCCTTGTTCCTCCCAGAGCTGTTCTCCCCCCTCGAAGAACCTAGTACTTTTGAGCACTTCTCACAGGCCCTCACCTCCCCCACTTTTCATTGGAACCAAATTGAAACTCTCCAAATTTGACCCCAGTAAGAAAATGCTGGCCTGGGAATGATGCACAAACTCTACATCGTACTTCTATGGAGGGCTGCTGTTGCCAAGGGGATTATGAAGAGCTCCACAGCTGTGGAGGTGTATAATTGCAGGTACTCAGAATAGATGGCATCTTTCCCCCACTCTGGAGCCGTTCCATGATCTGCCGCATCAAGAAGACCGCGTAGAATTTTTGAAAGAAAGTACATGGATTCTAAGAAAAAGAAATGAAATCACCCTAGCAGCAAAGCCTGCCCTTTCTTATCTCATTGCCATCTTCCTTAGAATAAAGGTTCCTCCTCTGTGAAAGGGAGGCCTCTACTTTATCACCTATCTCTGCCAGGGTTCTCCCTTAGGAATTCAGATGAGATTCTCTGAAAAGGTTGTCTCTTGCCTTGCACGTCTCAGAGCACTCTAGCTGGACCAACCCTTTGCATTTCTTTTCATGAAAACAAACAAACAAAAAACATTTTGGTACATAGTATTGTGCTATCATCTTAGAGAATTTCAGAAGCAGAAAGGGACCCCAGAAGACACTTAGCCCAAATCCCACCTGAATAAGGGTCCCTTCTATAACATATCTGACAAATAATTACTAAGCTTCTTCATGAAGATCTTCAGGAGAGAGGAATCCATTAACTCCCAGGAAACTTTTTTTCATATTTTTGCAAAGCTTTAACCATGAGGGTTATTTTTTCTCTTAATATTAAGATTAAATTTGTTTTTGTTTTTGCAACTTCAGTGCAATGATCTTACTTTTGTCCTTGATGGCTGAAAAGAACATATTGGATACATCTCCATGACAATGCTCTAAGTTTCTGAAGCCACTCATTCCCCACCTCTGGCAAGCCTTCTCTAATAACCAATATAAGAGCCAGGAATGATACAGCTCTTTAAGATTCACAAAGTGCTTTATATACGTCAGCTCATTTAATCCTCACAACAATGCTTGAAGGTAGATGTTGTTACTATTTTCATTTTACTGATAAGGAAAAAGGAGGAAGCTTGTAAATGGTTGAGGCCAGATTTGAATCTAGGTCTTCCTGACTCCAAGTTCAGTGTTTTAGCCACTGTTATCTAGCTGCTCTTTATTGAATATTATATTCTCAATGCAGTCTAATGAAGGTCAAATACAGATGTCCTATCACCTCTTCATTCCTGGACACTGTCTAGGAGGTTAATATAACCTCACATTACATTGGCCTCCTTGACTCCCACTGACCTTGCAGCACAGCCTTTTTTAAACAAATATTATCCTTTACTATCTTGCAAAGTCAAATGTCTAAAGCCACATGTGAGATTTTAAATTTATCTTCAATAAATGAAATTCTCTTTAATTCAGCCCAATATACTAGCCTCTCAAGATCTTTTTGAATTCTATCTCTGCTGTCCAGGGGGTTAATCATTCTTCATAGATTGGTATCAGTTGCAAACCTGATAAAATATGTCTTTAACCATGGCACTGAAAAAAAAATAAAATAAAATGCAGAATGCCACACCCAGATGGATCTGTTTGGCACTTCACTGGAGCCTCCACTACAGCTAAACATAGAAATATTAATGACTACTTGTTGGGGCCAGGTATTCAACAAATCCCTAACTGCCTTATTGTCTAGCTTATAGAGTTCCATATTTTCTACATGAATTGCATGAGAAAATCAAATATTTTGCTTTTAAAAAAATCTCATGAATCTATATCAACAGAATTCTTCAAAAAATTTTATTAATCATATCAAAACTGGGATGACTCCATCTTCAAGCCAAAAAAAACAAAAAAACAAACAAAAAAACACCTTTGACTAGACACTATGATTCCCTTCAGGCAATATCTCCACCCCAACCCATCCCCACCCCACCCATTCCTTAGTCAAATTGCTAGAAAAAAAAATGTCAACAATATTGCCTCCACTTCCTCTCTTTACTGGCTCCTCAACTCTTTGCATTCTGGCTTCTGGCTTCATCCTTTGACTCAGACTGTTCTCTCCAGAGTTAACAGTGATTGTTTAATGGCAAACTCACATGGTCTTTTCCCATCTCTCATCCTTCTCAGTTTATCTGTTGATATCATTCAGCCTCCTGTGTAGGCCACAATGGGTTTCCCCACCTTAGGTGAAATTCCCTGTAAGATCAGGTGAGGTCTGACCAAGACTGAGGAGAGAGTTAATTCATTCTCATTATCAGGAATGTGGACTTTAGAAAAAGGGGAACTCTGGATCTCTCCAAATAATTTGTTATTAATAATTATTTCTCTCATCTTTCAATTAACCCTTGTGGGAAAAGATGGAAAAAAAAATCTCCCAATGATAATACAGTTGACTGGTTTCATAAATAATTGAATTACAGTGTTCAAAGCGTGCTAGTTAATGGGCCAGCATCACTCTGATTCCGGAATACAAACTAAAGGGGGAAGAGTTGTGGATGGTGAGGCTCTCAGAGGTTCCTGTCTTTGTATTATATTGTGCTGATTGTATCAAGCCCCAGAATATCACAGAACCTCCTAAATGAGATAATTAATTAATCATTCAAAAGAGTTTGGCCAAACTCTCTACATGAGAAAAATTAAGTGGATAAGGAATTCCTATTGCTTTACATTCTATGTGGTGTGTAAACATGCTATGCAAAAATACAATTGTAATATATTTGCATGTAACCACACACTAATTAGTATATATTAATTGATATTTTGTATACATAAACATATGTATCACTTATATATAAAAATATACATTTTAGAGAAGCTAGGTGGTGCAATGTATAGAATACAGGACCTGGAGTCAGGGAGACCTGAGTTTAAATCTGGCCTCAGATATTTACAGGCTGTGAGACCCTGGACAAGTCACTTAACTTTATTTACCTCAATTTTTATTAAAATCATGGGTGTTGACAGAAGAGTAAGCTTATCAAAATCTGTGGATGATTCTAAGCTAATTCTAATCAGGAATTATCAATTAATTGGCTATTTGAATCAGAATCCAAAATGATTTCCAATGTCTACAATAATGGGGTAAATCTGATCAGATGAATTCTAATAGGGGTGAGCATAATATTCGGCATTTGAGTTGAGTATCAGCAACACATATCTGAGACAGGGACAGGCTTCTCTAGGCAGCAATTCATGTGAAAAAAAAAAAGACTTAGGACGTTCACCTTTCTCTAAGTTTAATGTATTTCAACAATATGATGTTTAAAAATCCAAAGCAATTTTCAGCTTCATTAATCTGAGTAGAGTTAGCTTTCATAACAAGGGAGGTAATAGTCCATTATACTCTACAATGGTCCAAGCACAAACGGTATTGTATTCAGTTCTAAGTGTCAAATTTTAAGGATGTTGAGAAGCTTGAATGTGACCAAAGGAAACTAACTAAAATGGTAAGATCGTTTACAGTCATATGGAAGGATGGAAGGAAAGAAGGAAGGAAGGAAGGAAGGAAGGAAGGAAGGAAGGAAGGAAGGAAGGAAGGAAGGAAGGAAGGGAGGGAGGAAGGAAGAGAGGGAAGGAAGGAAGGAAGGAAGGAAGGAAGGGAGGGAGGGACGGAGGGAGAGAAAGGTATTTATGAAATAAATCCAGGTTCTGCAAGTGAAATTCCCTTTTGTCAAAGAGCTTATATTCTAAAAAGGTGAAACGATACTTATCTGGTAATGGTGATCAGGGGAGTTAGTTTTACTGTGGAAAACCATAAGGATTGTAAGGGAAACCATTGTGCTTTCAATTACCCTACTTTTTATAGGAGCAATGTTAGTACTAATATGATTACAAGTTCCCAGAGAGAGAATGATAGAAAGTGTGTGTCAGCAGAGAGGCACACATGCCTCCACAAACCCTAGGTATTTCAGAAACTGGTGGATGAGATTTGAAACATGTTTTGGGACCAGTTGGATGTAGTGGGTGAGGTGAGTTGGCATTCACCCCAAAATCAGAACTGTTCGACCCTAGGTGAAGTTCTGAAACTGTGTGGATTAACTAGGTAGGGATCATCTCTGGAAGTCATGTTTGGAGGACTCTTTTCCAGATGGGGAGAAAGAGATGGGGGAGGTAACAAGGGGAAGATGGCTGAGTGCTTTGTACTGGCCAATCCCATGCCTAGAATGAACTCCCTATTTACCTCTTTTTATAATGTTCCTCTCTTCATTTTAGGCATTGCTCAAGCATAATATCATGCATAAACGCTTTCAGGTTTCTTCCAGATTCTAGTGCCCTCCTTTCCAGACTGCCTCACACTTAACCACTTTGTAGTTACTCAGTTCATATTTATATGCTCAGTATGCACACACGTGATTTTTAGGTGCATGCAAACATTCATACATTGCATCATCTCACATATGCATATACATATGTGTGTGTGTACAGATGTATATATGTTTAATTCTTTGTACATGTATCTCCCCATCTATGACAGTGCCTATAGGAATGTTGAATAAATCCTTACTGATCGATTAATTGATGTATGGTCTTTGCAGTCCTACTGTGGGTTTATTCAGTCCTCATCAACTTTCATTGTTTCATGGGGCACATGTGTGTATTTTCTTCCTTTCCCTACCTCCTGTTTCTCCATGCTGCTGGAGGACCGCTGTAACAATGTTTCTCTCAAAAGGTTCTCACATCATCGTGCACAGGGCTGTGGGAGATAGTGCAGAAACAAGAGATTATTTAAATGCAAGGAGTAATGAGAGAATGGTGAAGTGATGCAGGTATGCTGTGTATTCTGATCTTAGAGCCATGTTGTTGGGATTCCTGTAATGATTAATGATGCAATAAGGAAATGAGAAGGCAGTGACCATGAGGCAGTGGCATTTGCAAATAAAGAATGAGATCCAAAAGTAATCAGGGGCAATTCCAAACTTAGTTAAGGTTCAGAGTTATGCACCATATTTTATGTCATGTTAGTCCATTTCCTTTCATCTTACTCCCCTAAATCACTGTGCTCCACGGAAGGAAGAAAAGCTGAGTTAAGTATAAAGATTAATGGGGTTGCATATTGCTGCCTGTTTGCTAGGATGAGCAGCTAAAATTTGGAGAGCCAATCACAACTTCTTAGATTTACAAATTGGACTGGGAATTAACATAAATACAGGTTCTCCCTCCCTCCTCCCATTCTCTCTCTGTTTCTCTCTCTCTCTCTCTCTCTCTCTCTCTCTCTCTCTCTCTCTCTCTCTCTGTCTCCCTCCCTCCCTCCTCCCCTCCCATGCATGTGCACACATACACACACACCCACACCCACACACACACACACTCCTTTCTCCTTTTTCGGCCCTACAAATAATACAAAGAAATCTGATAAACTCAAATATAAGAATAGGTCCATGATCTCATTATTACGTGGTTTCATTGGAGTTTGCTACCCATTCACATACACCCCTCTGTGACTCTTGTACGTGTGCTTTTATAAATTTGCCACAGGGAGTCCATCCAATGTGCTACAGCCTTACTTACTCTCCATTTACATTGCCAAGAATCCAACGTAGCACACTGGTGGGCCTCTGAACCCTTCCCCCCACTCTTGGAATATGATCAGTACAACTTTTTTGATCATAAATTTATTTGAAGACATACTTCATTTGTATTCTTCTTTGTAATTCCTTTTTTTACATATACTGAAAGGCCTGCTCACACCTACCAAAGCTCCAGATTGACCTTTGAAAAATACTTATCTTTAAGTCTTTAGACTATTTGTTCTTTCACAACTTACAGCCATGCTTCATCAGCAAAAAAGTGCCTTTGTTTCCAAAATAATTTTGAATTTTTTTTAAATTGCGTTTTCCCAAAGGCAAACCACCCACTCTTCTCCTCCAATTTACATAGATAATAATAATTATTTTGATTAAAATATTAACAAAACATAGGGCCCATCACTCTAACATAAGTCTAATATAATGTAAAGATTAACATTCCCTCCATAAAAAGGAAGATGAAGACAGACTTTCTAAGAATACATGACAAACAGGTCAAAAATACATAAATACTTTTGAAAGAAAATGACGTCACCTCACATAACTATAATAAAGCCTGTAATAGATGCATGCCATCGGATTTGTTGGATGGAACTAAAAGTGACAACATAGACTCCAGAAAGAATCTATGAATGATGAAGAGCCAAGAAAAGACTGAAAAGGCCCTCTGTAGATGACATCCACATGAATTCAGTCAATTATATACCAACAGTGAAATGTCCCAAAACTGGCTGAGTCAATGGGATTTATTTGTGGAAATACAGGAGCTGGTAATGTCAATTCAGAACCAGGTCACTGCCACCAAAACTACAGAAGGGTAATTTCGAAGAAGCCTTGACTTGGCAATTAATTTAGATTATGGAAGGAAATAACCAAAAGAGTGGACCTTTTCATCACAGGCTTTAACAATTTGGCACTTACTAAAGCCCTATCAAGAGATGACCTGGGATGTATTATTCTATCTAAGGAGCTTTATATTTTTCATGACCAGAGAGAACCAATTTTCGTACAACAAATATAGGCCACAAAATATTTTAGAGATGTCAACTTATAATCATTATCACTGATCAAACTGTTTGTCACAATTTACTAGTCATTG
Source organism: Trichosurus vulpecula (assembly GCF_011100635.1). NCBI lineage: Eukaryota > Metazoa > Chordata > Mammalia > Diprotodontia > Phalangeridae > Trichosurus > Trichosurus vulpecula. Next base: position 251,646,564 of record NC_050578.1, read on the forward strand.
ATTCATAGACATTTAAAATAAAGTTTTTAAAAGATACCATCAGTCCAAAAATTCATATTCTTTAAGCTACATGGAACAGAAATCTTAGAAAGTATAGAGATCTAACCAAGGAGATTAAAATTATGTGGGAACTAGATGAGATGTGTATCATCCCCATGATCCTGTCTGCTATTGGAATTGTATTGAGGATGCTTTCAATGAACCTACCGAGGACAAGCTTTTATGTAATTACAAAAGATAACTGTATTTGTCCATCTGAATGAGAATTTGTAGAACATTGAACATAAAGAAATGATAAAAAGAATAGCTACTTTTCCTAGCATCATTCCTATCAAAAAGATAAGAGTAAGACAAGAATTATAATAAGAATATATGGGTAATCGTAATAACTTACATTAATATAGCTCTCCAAGATATGTGAAGTATGTATAAGTATTATCTTGTTGTATTTGTCCTTTGTTCTCAACGAGGACCACGACATGATGAGAAATGATGACATGACTTGAAGTTGACTTTGATTTGAGTGAGGGACAGCTGTCCAAGGTCACTTTCTCCTCACTTTCTCCTCCAGAGCCATCTGGGTCCAGTGGCCTGATATTCACCAGGACAACTGGAGATGGAAAGTATTATCTTACTTGAGCCTCAAAAGAACTCTTTCAGGTAGGTGCTATCACCATCCCCATTTTATACACGAAGAAACAGAGACTCTGGGAATGAACATGTTTTGCCAGTGGTCACACAGATAGTTGGTACTGGGGTCAAGATTCACACTCAGTTCTCACCTGATTCCAATTCTAGAACTCTTTCTTCTATATCACTGAAATTAAGAGTTGCAACATCCCTATTCTACTCTGAACAAATTTCTAGCTTGAGCACACTTGTAATTGAAAGATGACAACTTGTTTATCCAAACAGTTGTACAGTCACTTGTGTCTGGGAGATGGAGCTTAGGGATCAAATATTATTTGATAATATATCATTTTTGAAAGGCCAGGGGGTGTTATGGAAACAGAACAGGATATGTCACCAGCATATATGTGTGTGCGTGTGAATCCTGACCCTGCGCTTATGCCCTGTGTGATCTTGTTCAGTTAGCCTCTTTGAGAATCAGTTTACTCTTTTCTAAGAAATGAAGAGAGCAGATTACAGAACCCCAATAACCTTCCCAAGTCTGTAATGTAGCAAGCTGGGGATAGGGACATGATGGACACTATCTGCTCCTCTCATGTCCTCCTAGAGTCTTTTCCTTCAGCAGCCTAAAGTGAGGTTTGTCTCCTCTATCTTTCCTCTCTAAGCTGGATGCCAGAAGTGTCTGAAGCAACTGGATACCCAAAGAGGGCTAAAGGAGATACAGAATTTGACAATATATCCTATATTTCTAATCCAACCGGCCACACTCCTTTTTTTGGAGAAGAAAAGAGAGACCTAAAACAGTTTGGAAGGTCACTTAGCAACCAAGTGGCAAATAGAGCTGAACTCTGGTCTTCTAACTCTAACTCTTCTGCTTGTGTCCTTTCTATTTCTTGTCCTTTGTTAAAACCAGAAATGAATGAGTGGGAGTGGAAAATGAGACAGTTTTGAGAAATTATCTGGGGCCTATGATTTGAAATTGGGATAAGCTTCATTCATCATTTGAATGTATTCTTTCTATTTTCTATAAACCATTGTTCATTCAATCGTTCTTTTACTGACCAGACCTGTGAATTCCTCATTGATGGGAGGCTCTATAGAGGAAATCTCTCTACAAATATTAGTTAACTTTCTCTCTCTCCCTCTCCCTCTCCTTCTCCTTCCTTCTCTTCTTTCGTTCTTCTTCTAGTCTTAGAAAATTACTAGCAACACCAAGAGGCTGAGTTACACAATCAATACATGTGGGAGGCAGGATTAGAGATCCTGTCTTTCTAAGACTAAGGTCAACTATTTACCCATCTCACCACACTGTTTCTATATTTATTTCTAAGGCCCAAACTAAAGATAGAGATAGACATGGGAAAAAGTGGACATTTTTTATTATATAAAACTGAAAATTCTTATAATCAAAATTAGTATAATTAATGTTAGAAAAGAATTAACTGGGAAAATATTTTATGAGTTTCCTTGACAAAGACATGATATGAAGGATGTGTAAGATATTGATTCAAATATATAAGAAAAACAGACATTCCCCAACAGATAGTCAAAGAATAAGAACTATGTTTAAGGGAAGAGATTTAAATTATCAATAGAAACTCTCAAAAGCACAAATAAAAAGAGAAATTTCAATTAAAACAACTTTTACATTCCACCTCACACCTATAAAATCGAGGAGAAATGACAAAAAAAGGAAAACAACAATCGTTGGCTGTGAGAAAACAGGCAAATTAATATACTAGGGATGGAGCTGTGAATTTCGTCTGGACATTTTGGAAAGCAATTTAGAACTGTGTTCAAAGATTACTAAGCTGTGCATACCCTTTGATCCAACAATACCAATATTGGGCCTATCCCCCCAAAGAAATTGTTATAAAAGGAAAAAAAAAAGAATTAAAGGACTCACATGTGCAAAAGTATTTAATGTAGCTTTTGTTGTTGTGGTGGTGGTGGTAATGAACTCAAAACTAAGGGGGTTCTCATCAATGGCGGCCATTTCTCAATAAACTACTACATATGAATTTAAATAATGTGATATCATGGAACTGTAAGAGCAAAGGAAACATTTTTGGACAAACCTAGGAAGACTTGCCTAAACTGACATTGAATGAATGAGAGTAGAACCCAGTGAATAAGATATGCAATTTTTAAAAAGTGTTGCAAAGAAGAATAAACAACTTGTAAAGACTTTAAGATTAATGATCCATATAATGAACAACTACAACTCAAAAGGACCAGTGAAAAGATATTACATCATGAAAGAGAGTTGAAGCACCCAAAGTACAGAAAAAAATGTACATTTTCATACGTGGACAACGTCGATTTTTGTTTTGTTTGACTACACATATCTGTAGGTAGGGAAAAGACCCTATATTTAAAGAAAGGGGTCCATCTGCCATGAGGGTTGTCATATGGCTCAAAGCGAGGCAGAATAGACATCTCTAGACTCTTCTCCCCCACACCCTTCTTCAAGGGAGACATTAATTCCTGACAGGAGGGAAAGTAGAATGTTGGGGACAGAGATCACCGCTTTGCTCAAAGAAAATGGGTACCACTGCTAGAAGTTTATCAGCTCCTTTAAATAATATTAGTCCAGAGGATATGATCAGTTTCCATCTAACTTCTGACCACTTTGTCATTATTATCACTGTCAAGTCTTGACTACCCCTTTCTTTGATCTTTCTCTGTTGATGTCCCTACCTTCAGTGCCATCCTCAGATGTTGTGTGTTCCCTAAAGGCCTCCTAGATATCGTAAACCACCTTGTCTGAAAGCAATTCAAAGTAAAACCATAGAATCATAGATCTGGAGCTAGAAAATATCTCAGTATATCTCAAAGGTCTATCCAAGGCTTGACCTCTTTCTCAACAAATACCAATTCTATAATGAATGCACATAGCTGAAAGCAAAGAAAACCCACTTCTCCAAATCACAGCAAACAGAAATCAGAGAAAGTGTACATAGGAGAATATATAGCAGACAATACAGAAAGAAGGAGCTCTCCCATTGCGAGTGACATAACTCAACTCAACTAAGAGAGATTATCCTTGATTTCACCCAAGAAACAAGTCCTCCAAGTCTGTAATGTAGCAAGCTGGGGATAGGGACGTGATGGACACTATCTGCTCCTCTCATGTCCTCCTAGAGTCTTTTCCTTCAGCAGACTGAAGTGAGGTTTGTCTCCTCTATCTTCCCTCTCTAAGCTGGATGCCAGAAGTGTCTGAAGCAACTGGATACCCAAAGAGGGCTAAAGGAGATACGGAATTTGACAAGTCTCAAAGGGGACTGGGAACTGAAGCTCTCTGGCCTTTCAGCAACTCTGTCCTGCCCTTCATGTAAGTCAAGGCATTTGTCTCCACCAAGGAGAGAGTCAATGGCTTTGAGACAAAGGATGCACATATACAATGGCATTTTTCCCTATCATTTGGAGGCAGGGTTGCTAGATATTTTTTTTTATCTTTAAGAAAAAGAAAGGAAAGAGGGTTATTGAAATATTAAAATGTGCATGAGAATAGAATAATAATATTAATAACAAAATAATAACTAGTATTTACATGATATGTGCAAAGCATGTACATTTAATATTTTATTTGATCCCCACAACAATCCTGCTATTGGTGGTATCATTTTCTTCATTTTACTGATGAGGAAACTGAAGTGGAAAGAGGTTAGGTGACTTGGCCGGGGTCACATAACTAACAAACGTCTGAGGAAGGATTTAAACTCAGCTCTTCCTGACTTCAGGTTCTATCCACTCTGCTACCAGGCTGCTTGTCTATGTTTCCAGTAGGACATGGGGAACAACTTTGTTAATATGCTATTGAATTTATTATATACACAAAAAAGTGAGTTGTTCGTATTACAGTTTCACATACTGACTTTCTGTTCTTTGTATATGGAAATGACCATTGTATTTGGGTGTCAACAGAGTTCAGAATAAAAAAATTATAAAAAAAGAAGAGAATTTGGGAACATCTTTTTTTTTGGTACATGCCTCCCCCAAAGAGGGTGGGGTCCTTACTCCATTCCTTCCTTTGTCTTTAGGTAGGATACCTCAGGGAAAGCCAATTAGACCTTATTTCTAAAGAGACCCATCCAGTGAGGATAGCCTGTAATTTCCCTTGGAAACTAGGTTTTAAAAAAAATCTCTACTTTTAGAAACTGTACCTGTATAACTAACATAATCTCTATTTCCTCTTATATGGTGCTTGCTGAGGATGGGAAACATCTGTTCTCAGTGTGAGATCCTTTCATATACTTGAATAATGTTATTAAATCATCCCTCATTCTTCTCATCTCCAGGCAAAAGAATCCCAGGCTCTTTGATCTATCTTCATAAATATTACTTTTTGACACTCTGGGCACCTTTTCAATTCCTTTACTTTTTACAGGCATTTATTAAGTATCTTCCATGTGCACAACAGTCTGTTAGGGACTATGGATGAAAAGAGAGATATGCCATAGACCTTTCTTACAAGGAGCTAGCAATAGAAAAGGGAAGGAAACAACATAAGCATGCATAACTGTAATGCACAGGGAGGAGAATAAGTTCAGGGAAGGGAGGTGAGTCTAGGCTAAGCGAAACAGGAAGTTTAAGGATGCTTACTCTCTGTATGACCTTGGGCAAGTGTTTTAACCTCCCTGGGCCCAAGTTTCTTCATTTGGGAAATGAGAAGGCTTCCTTTTGTGACTTCTGAGATATTTAGTAGCTCCAGATCTATGATTCTATGATTTTACTTCAGATTGCTTTCAGACAATGTGGTTTAGGATATCCAGGAGGCCTTTATGGAGCACATGGCATCCAAGGAAGGTGCTGAAGGTAAGGACGTCAACAGAGAAAGATGGAAGGAGGGGGTAGTCAATTTCAAGCTTTGACAATGGTGGTAGGATAGGCATGGAAAGGGGAGAGAGCAAGATGAAAATGAGGACGAGATGTAGACCAATTTGGGTGTAATTTAGAGTGAAAGAAAGACCGTAACATGGTACAGTTGAAATGAGCGACAGCTTAAAAAATCAACTAGGTTCAAGTCCTATATCTATGGGACCTTGGGCCTGTCCCTTTATGTCTCTTTTCTCAGTTGCCCATTTGTAAAATGGAAATAAACTAGATGACCTGTAAAGTCACTTCCAGATCTAAATCCTATGAGGTAACTTTGCATAGATGAGTTGAAGATGTATTTTGAAGGCTTACAAGCCGAACAAAAGTTTAGTGAAAGATGATTTTTTTGAGTAGAGGAGTGACACAAAAGGCGGGTACGCTTTGATCATTTAGTCAGTGAGATATGAAAGCTAGGTTAGAGAAAAATGGACTAAAGGTAGGAAGAACAGAAAGGGAATGATTTCAAAAGCCCAATGGAGAGACAATGAGAGCCCGAACTAGAATGGAGTTGGTAGGAGTAGAGAAGAGCTGATGTGAGGGAGAAGGAAGAATCACTAGGACCTGACAAATATTTGGATTTGGGGAGAATGCAGGAGAACAAGTTAGCTTTAGCAAAGAGAAGGGCATCTCTTTCTCTGAGGCTGGTAGGAAGAATAAATGGGTGAGAGTAACATGACAGGATTTTGTCAGTATTTCTCAAAGGAGGGTTAGGTGGGCCACTGATAACCCTTCTAGCTCTTGATCTTACAATCGTAAGACTTTGAGGGGTTAGAGAGCATAGAGGAGAAGGGAGGGAATTCCTCTTGGTTGGACTCAATCTTCTCAGAAGAGTGAGAGGGCAGTTCATTTTCTGAGCAATAGTGGAGATGGAGATTTGAACCATGACATTTTCTAACCATCTTGCATTTGACCTCCCATGTACGGTTTATCTCCCCCGAAGTGAATGTGAATTCCTCGAGAGCAGAGACAAACTCATTTTTTCTCTATTTGTATCCCAAGTGCCTAGAACATGTTTGTCTTCAGTGGCTCATAGAATATAGCCATACTTGCACAGACAAGCATGGTTTTATAACCACATGAAAAGCACTATCCTTGCAGCTGATGGGAACTGCCCCCAGAATGATAGAAATCTTCCCAGAAGAAAGACAAATGTACAGATTTGACTCTACCACAGAAATGAGAAAGACCACCACAAACAATCTCTTTCCTTCTACTTAGGTAGTCATGTTAGAGGTAGGCTGTGGTCATTCGCAGTGAAAACATCGCATGGGATGAATGCTTCTTGGTTCTTTAACTACCATATAGAAAGATTTCAGCCACTACCCTCTTCCTTATAAAATAAAGGTTATTTCAGAAGCCTTAGCTCAATCAAAATCAGATAGGATCAAGGATAGAAAAGTTCCATTTTAAACAAATATCTGAAGTCTGGTGTTACAAGAGAAATTCCATTCTTGTTTTATTATAAAGACTCACAGGCTCACTTAAAATGTACCTTTTTGTATGTTTGGGACCATTTAAAGATTTTGTCTACTGCATTTGCAAACATCTCTGTATTTGCATTATCCTAGTAATAGAATCTATGCTTGAAATGAAAAGCTTTTCTAATGAGGAACTCAATAGGCATAAAAGTAGTTCACCAACGAACTTTTCGAGCATTTATTTCAGGGTTACAAAGGCTCCCTCGCCTGTAGCCAAACACATTATATTTATCTGAAACTACTTCTGTTCATTCTTAAACCTGACCATTCCCCTCCCCACCCACTCACCACCCACCCCTTGGCTCATTTTATATTTGAGAGAAAGGAAGGGAGGAAACAGGTATTTATTAGACATCTACTATGTGCCAGACATTGTACTAAGTGCTTTGCACATATTAACCCTGGGAGGCTGGTGATATTGTGATACCCATTTTAGAAATGGGAAAACTGAGGCAACAGTGGTTAAGTGACCTGTCCAAGGTCACACAGCTAGCAAACGTCTGATTCTAGATTTGGATGCAGGTCTTCCTGACTCCAGCCTGAACGCTCTATCCACTGTACCACCAAGTTTCTTATAAAGAGGGAATTGGAGTGTAATCGATGGAATTCTTGGTTTAGAATTCAGAAGAACTGGTGCAAATCCTGCCTCTGACATACCAGCAATGTTAATAGGCAATTTCCTTAGCCTTTAGGATCTTCAAGATATTATTTGAAGCTCAGAGGTGGATTGCAATGTGGTAGCGGGAGCTCCCTCACTAGGTATTGCCTATGGAGACCAAATCATACATCTTACATGTATTCACATATAGTACTTCCATGGTCTTGGAGGCGTTGTACTGCCCCAGTGTTCCCAGGGAGTCATTTAGTCATTTTCCCTATTTATCCTGCCCATAATCATCTGTTTCTTAAGGGAGTGGGAGTGGGATTAGTGGTGAGTAAAATTAAAGAAGCAATATTGCAATCCTTTTAAGATGGTAAGATGGTAGAGGGAAGAGAAAGGAAGAAAGCAAGTTGTGTTTAAGAACTGACTATATGTCAGGCACTATGCTAAATGCTAGGGACCAACCATGATTCTGGAAGAATGATTACAATGCATGACACTTGCCTCCTATCAGAAAAGTGATGGGCACAAGATGGAAAATCATTTCTGGGCATAGCCAATACTGGAAATTATTTTTGCTTGGCTATGCATATTTGTTACTAGGTTTATTTTTTTGCTTTTTTCATTTTAATCCCTTCCCCTACCCACCATAAGGATAGGTAGGTAGAAGGGAGAGAATAGGAATATTTATTAATTTAAAAATGCCTTGCAGGAAATGATAACCATGATAAATATAACTTGTCTATGTCCCAGAAAAAAATTGTACTTTTTAATACTATTTGTTTGCTTTGTTTATATCCCCAAATAGGTTGTAAACTCCTTGAAGGGAAGGTCTATATCTTAAAAACTGTATAGCCTAGCACAGCAAAAAGCATAATAAAGAGTCTCTGTGTGATGGACCCACTCACTCTCACACTCTGTCTGGTCCAAGTCTTCTTAGGCCTCCACAGATGCTATGTTCTCATATGGTCACAATTGTGGAGTCAGAATTGTGTCATTCAGGAAATATACATATACATGTTCATATATACATGAATGTATATTTCTTGTTCTTGTTCAATTGTTTCAGTCATGTCCAATTCTTTGTGACCCTATTTGGAATTTTTTTGGCATAGATACTGGAGTGGTTTGCTATTTCCTCCTTCCACTCATTTTTTTTACACATTACTGATTGCCCAGTGTCACACAGCTTGTTAGTGTCTGAAGTGGGATTTGAACTCAGTTCCTTCTGACTCCAGTTCCTCCTGACTCCAGACTCACCACTCTATCCACTGTGCTACCGAGCTGCTCCTGGTTTTCTTAGAAGTATTGAAAATGTGATTCCCACACCCCCAAGTTTTCAAGGGCAAAGGGAAGAGTGAACAAAGACATGGATGCTCCCAGACTTAAGCTGTGCATGGGAAAACTACTGTTCTGCTTCTTAAAATCAGCATGCACTCAAAATATCCACATAAAATATATAGAAATGAGTTATAGGGTATCTGAGCCATAGAACTCAGATGCAAAATGTGTCTCCATGGAGAATTAGTAAATAATTTCTCTTCATTATGCAATCAATGTTCCCAAAACTTTCCAGCTCAATTTATATCAAAAGAAAATGAATATTATTTCTAAAAACTGCTCTTCCAAGTGTTAATAAGAATAATTCATATTCCTACAGCATTTTACAGTTTATAAAGCACTTTGTTCACAACAGCTCTGTGAAGCAAATAGCCCATGGGTTGTCACCATCATTTTGTAGAATCTCAGAAAAGGACAGTAGCCTGGCCAAAGTCACTCAACTATAAGGCTGAATTTGATACCAAGTCTTTTGACCTCAAGACCAACATTCTATTTCACTTGTATTAAGAAGATTGGAGTAGGAGCATATTAGGATAGTCACTCTGCGTTCTTATGTGTGACTCCAATTCAATTCCAAATTCCCATACTCTGGCATTAATTTCTTCAGGGTTGTTGTAGATGGAGACACAAGTGGGAAGGAAGGAGAAATGCCTTCCTTCACAGGCTTAGAGTGTAAAGGGACCTAAATCTAAATCTGTGTCAGTTCTCTACCTTTCTTCTCTGTCTATGCCAGTTTGTATCTGTCTCTCTCTCTATTTTTGTTTCTGTTTCTCTCTCTTTGTATCTGTTTCTGTTTCTTTCTCTCTATGTCTCTGTGTCTCCTCTCTCTGTCTTGCCTCTGTGTCTCTGTTTCTGTCTCTGTCTCTCTCTTTCTCTTCTCTCTTTCTCTCCCTCTTCTTTCTCTTTGTCTCTATCTCTTCACCTTCATCTTCTGCCTGTAGCTCCTAGTTTTTCCCTCCAGAGTCAAACAATCTAATTGCACTTCGACATGATGGCCTATCAAATCCTTGAAGACATCTGTCCTTCATTTCTGGCTTCTGGGTTTCTATTTCCTATTTCAAAGGTTGCTTTGAGGGAAATGCTTTACAAAATTCAAATTGCTTTTGAAATGTATTTCTTTGTTCATCATCCTTCTGGTTGTTATCACTTTCTCCTCTCTAAAATCAAGACAATAAATTAAGGAGCTATGATGATAAATTAGTGAGGTCTTCACCCTGACCTTGCCAGTTAGTAGGGAATGTGATCTCCCTTTCTAGGTGTGCTCTATCAAGCAAACAACAATTATCTATTAAGTGCCAACCATATGTCATACAATGTACAGGTCACCAAGATATTGCTTAGGGGTCTAGGGAGGAAAATAAATGAAATGATGCTTTAAGAGTTCATTTAGAGAATTTCAATCAAAGTAAAGATAAACCACAATTCTAGAAGACCTGTAATGGCAAATAATGCCCACAGGGAGGCAACAGACTAAAAATGCCATTGCCAATAAAGAAATTTATTTTGGGAGGAAGAGAGCACAAATGATCATTAATTGGAATTTTTTTTCAAAAGTTTTATTTTTGTTTGTTATTTAAGAGTTAATTTGCTGTGCATGGTCACATGTACCTTGAATGCCTCCTACCAGGTAAGGTTAAAGCTCGTAAAAGATTTGAGCTTAAGAGATCGGACCTGCAGTGGATTCACCCAATTAAGCATCAGCACCTTTTGGCTTTAATGTAATTAGCCTGAAGGAAGGAGGGGTGGAATGGAAAGGCAAGCTGCCAAAGTTGGGGTAAACTGGCCCAGGTCAGAAATACAGCAAGTCCAAGGTTCCATGTCCATCTGTAGTGGAATCCAAGAGCTGCCACATCAATTCCAGCACGAAATAAATAGACCAAAACTCAAAATGCATAACCAATTAATCGACCTGAGAAGCAAAGAAACAAAATTTCTCTCTGGAGTGAGAAATTTACGTTTTTCTTGCTAAAATAGTCATGCAATGTACAAATATGTTGGGATATACCAATATACCAACATACTAATGTACTAATATATTGCAATATAACAATCCTCAAGCAATATGGAAAAGATAGATAATTTTATTGCTACATGTATTCACTGGTAAGCTTTGAGCAGCAATTTTCATAGACTCATTCTTTTTAGATATTTTCTCAATGAATTTGTTTATGCTCCTAAGTAAATGTTACTAAATGTATAGATTTTTTTACAGAAAATTTTCAAAATTACAATGTGTATGTGCATGTGTGTGAAGGTCATGGTTAGAGAAGAAAGCCAATTAGTAGACTGAAAGCCCAATATGATACAATAGTACAGACCAGAATGATGATGATGATGATGATGATGGTGATGATGATGGTGGTGGTGGTGGTGATGGAGATGAGGATGATGATGATGATAGTGATGGTGGTGGTGGTGATGATGATGGTAGTGGTGGTGAAGATGATGATGAGCACGACAATACAAACTTGGGTTGCATTAATAGAGGAATAGGATCCAGAAGCAAAAAACTGAGTGAAAGTAGCTGAACATCCTGTCCTGAACCATAGGCAAAGTATCATGTTCAGTTCTGCCTGTCACCTTTTAGGAAGGTTACTGAGAAACTAAAACACATCTAGAAAAAGCTGAGGAAGGTGATGAGGCAGCTGGATACATAGGAACTGGGGATGTTTAGTTTGGAAAAAAAGTTTTAGGGCAAAAGTTTTAAATCTGATGTCTAGGGACCACCAAAGGGTCTATGGATAGTTTTCTGGGGCTCTATTAACTTGGATCAGAGAAAAAAAATGCATTTTTATTTTTACTAACCTCTAATTTAAATTTAGTATTTCCTTCAATTATTTAAAAACATCATTCAAAGAAGGGGTTCATAAGCTTCAACAGGTCATCATGGGGATCTGTGACACACAAAAAGGTAAAGAATCCCTGCTTTAGGGAGACATGAAAGCATTCTTCAAGAACCTGAAGGAAGGCAGTAGAAAAACATTCATTTCCCAATGTGTGTCATGCACTATGCTAAGCACTTTTTAACTATCACACCATTTGATTCTTAAAATATCCATGAGAGGTAAGTGTTATTATTATCCCATTTAACTGTTGAGGAAACTGAGGTAGACAAGGTCAAACAGATAGTAAATGTCTGAGACCATATTCAAATCACCAATTAGGCAGCTATGATGTGGAAGAGGGTTTCATCATGTTCTATCTGTACCTAAAGGGCAGAAGTAAAAGAAATGGTGATGGAATAGGGACATTGAAGAAACTGGAAACAGATTTTCATGCTATGTAAGGGGAAACTTGCTAAAAATTAGAGCTCTCAGAAAATAGAGTGGGCTTACTTGGAAATTAGTGGGTTGCTTCTCCCTGGAAGCCTTTGAGTAGAGGCAAGATGATCACTTGTTAGGGATGTCGTAGAGGGGCTTTCTATCCATGTTTGGGTTGAATTAGATGATCGCTAGGGTCCTTTCCAATTCTGAGATTCTGTGAAAGATAAAAGCAAGGATTCAAACTGAGGTCCCCTGACTCCAGACTCATCACTATTTCCATCTTCTTTAGTTGTATTCCCCATGCTATCTAGACAAGCACTGAGTATTCTCCATATTACCAAAGAAATTGAATTTTCAATATCGCTAATGAAATTAAAATTTCTTAATAAATATCTTTTGAATGAATCAATCAATGAATTGGGTCTCCCTAGCTAATAGTTTGGTATTCTAATGAGGGAAATTTCAGAGTCAAGCAAATTTAATAAATTCTTCTAGCCTTATAATAAGTCTTTTAGTTTTGCAGTAGGGGAAGGTATATGGGAGGCTATGTTGTAGTCATCTTCCGTTTCCATTTAGCATAGTATTCTTTTAGCAATTTAACAAATTGTCCCAGAATCCATTCATTTGAATTAGATATGCCCTGACCAACAACAATAACAACAAACTATGAGGTATCATCACACATCTAATTGGCAAAAATATAATTAAAATCAATGCAACCCAATTCTGGTTGTCTGGGAAGAAACAAGTATACTTGTTCATTGCCAGTGGAATTGCAGACCTCTTTGAACCTTTAGATCCTCTTTGGATTGTAAGTTGGCATCATGTAGAAAAAGTTATAAAAACAATCATAGTCATAATTCCAAGAATCAATACAACAAATATAGAAAAGCAAAAACCACAAACATAGATCTGTTTGTTCAAAAGTGCTCAGAGCAGTACTGTTTATAACTGCAAAACAATTCAGAAATTGTAAGAAGTGTGGGTGCCCAATGTTTGAGCAATGGTTCAACAAACTCGAGATCATGTAGAATGTTCATTGTTCAGAACACAAAATCTGATGAGATGCACATGCTACTGAGTGTAACCATAAGCATTTTATGTGCTTTGGACATTTACTGCATTTGGATGAACTGAGTTCAAAATTAAATGGAAGGAAGAGAGCAGAGTGAATTGCCTATAGAAAATTACAAAGAACCTTTAATGCTTCCCATCTTCTCCCAGAATCAAAGTATCCTCCCTTCTAAAATACCAATCTTTTACCAGAGTTGTAGCACAGCTGCAAGTAAAGTAATACCCTACACAGTCTCTGAAGAATTAGAAATAAGCATTACAACAAAGACAATACAGAGATGCCTGGTGGGCATGAACAAGCAGCAATATATCATAGATAAGGAACTTGGAAGGAGAAACGAGGAAAGGATGTAACCGGAAAATATTATGATTAAAGAGACGAGCTGATCAGTAAGGGATGGCAAGGATTAAAATGAAACAATCCAACTTCACTGATATTTTCACAACATCAGGAAGAATAGAATACCCACAGTATCTTAAATGGATCTTATGTGGCAAAGTTGTGGAAGAACATGGACAGATGCCACAAGATGCTCGGGCACGAGAATCTCTGTTCTTGTTCTCAGTCGTCATCTTTTTTTTTTTTTACCTCTTTTGTACCTCTTTGACACTGTGAATTACTCTCTTCTCCTTGCTGTTACTTTTTCTTTATATTTTCATGGCATTTCTCTCTTCTGATCATTCCTTCAGGTCACTCCCACTTACTATGGGTGCCCCACCTTGCTCCACACCGTGCTGTTTTCTCTTATTTCTCTGTATTATACTTGGTGATTTCATCAGCTTCCATGGATTCAAATATCATCTCTATTTATTAAGCCTTAACATCTCTCCTTACCTCCCACCTTGCAACTCCAACTTCCTATTATACACCTTTAACTGGATGTTCCTTAGACATCTTAAGCTCAAAAAACTAAATTGAGTCTACCACTAATTTCAGCCTAAAATTAGACTCCCCCATGTAAACTCTCCCTTCTTCCAAACTACTCTATTACTGTTCTTTTAGTCCTTTAGACTTACCACAATCTAGGTGTCATCATCAACTCCTCACTCTCTCTTGCCACCCCACCCCCATCCATAAGCAATCAACTTCTAGTCCTATTGATTCCATGTTTAAAACATTTCTCATGTATACCTCCTTCTTTCCTCTATCAGTGCTACCAACCTGGGAAAGAACCTGCATTAACTCATGCTTGGACTATTGAAATAGCCTTTTGGCCAGTTTCTTTGCCTTAATCTCTCCCCATCCCAGTCTATCCTCCACTCAGCTATCAAAATGTTCTTCTTCAAGCATATGCCCAAGAATGCCACTCTCTTATTAAGTGAACTCCAGTGGTATCCTATTTCCTCCAGAATCAAATACAAAGTCTTGTGTTTGGACTTTAAAACCTTCTATTTCTGGCCCCTTCTTCCCTTTCCAGTCTACTTCCCTCTACAGAATTTATGGCCAGTGAAATTGACCTCCTCACTGCTTTCCAGCCGCCATCTTGGCTCCATGCGTTTTCATTGAGTGTCTCTTATGTACTGAATAAACTTTTGTTGATTGACTTATAATTGGAGGGAGATCACAGATCCATATGAGTATTTTAATACCTTAATAAAATCTGTTAATATAATGCAAGTGAGACCAACAGGTATGAGGAGTATAAAATGGAAAAACCTTTATGAAATAATGCAAAGAAAACCCAAATGGAACTACTCTCTAGCAATGAGCAGATGCACTTCTGATGCTACTATGACTCAACTGCCCTGTCATCCTGGAACTTCCCCGAGAGTATGAAGCCTCCTCACTCTTCAGTGTCCCTTGTCATGTCCATCCCTTCTCTCACTGGTCTTTCTGGCACTTCCATTTTGGGAAATATCTATAGGCTGGCCATTTTGCATTCCTCTACTGGCGGTGTTTTGAAATCTATAGAATTGACAGCCATGGATCCTCATGGATCCTCCTCATCCCACCCTTTTTCATCTCTCTTCTTTTGTGTTGTCTTCTCTCTCCATCCCCTCCCTTCAATTAAAATGTAAGCTCCTTGAGGGCAGGGACTGTCTTTTTCTTATATTCATATCCTCAGTTTTTAGCACAGTGACTGGCACATAGTAGAGCTTAATAAATATTTATTGTTCACATAAAATGAATAAGAATAAATGGAAAAAGAATCCTAATTCAGACTTAGAGCAGTAGTGGCAAACTTAAGTAGAAACGGTAGCCACTAACTCATATATAACAATCCTTGCTACCTATTGATTTAGAAAACCATATATTAACATTGTGTATTTTTTGTATTTTTATTTATTGTGTTAAATATTTCTCCATTACATTATTATATAGTTCAGATCACATCTGGGAGCGTTGTGGGCCACAATACAGATCGAGGGCCACATGTTTGACACTTCTGACTTAAAGGAATAACTAAAAAAACTGTTATAATATTTTATTTGTAGGTAAATAGTTACAAACTAAATTTAGTTAATTAAATTGATGTTCAACATTTAGTTTATGATAAATAATTTTAAAATATCTCTTACTATTGAAGGGGAAGAACTTTTTGAGACAGTTAAGTTATAAAATCATAGTATATCAGAGCTGGAAGGAGCTAGAACAGGAACTGGAAGAACATTTAGTCCAAACTCCAGGCTGTATGACTGAAGAGACAAAGGCCTAGAGATGGTAACAGTCTTGCCCAACATCACACAGCTTGGTAGAGGTGGTTCCCTTCCTCACAGACCAAAGCCTTTTCCTCGAAACCAGGCATTTCCCCCTGAATTAACAGTTAAGAAGCAATGAAATTAGATACAAGCCTGGAACTTAAAGGTTGGGAGATAAGGCTTCAATAACAAATTATATGCACTACATACTCCAGGGCAAACTTCCATTAGAAATAAAGAAGTACCAGGGGGAAGAATGATTTACTGTCCTTATAATCTTAAAAGGTGGAGACTGAGGACTGGTGCTAAAATGAGAGGACCTGAGTGGAAAGTGTGTCTCTCTTACTGCTGCCTTTGTGACCCTGGACAAGTTCCTTAAGTTTCTTCCCCTGTAAAATGAAGGGATTGGGCAAGATAATCTCACGGGCATCTTTTAACTCTAAACCTGGTCAAACAGAAAGGACTGATAGTCCAGAGGCAGTAACATGTACCTATAATCCCTGCTACTGGAGAGGCTGAGGCTGGTGGATCTGTTCAGCTCAGGAGTTCTGAGCTTCAGTATGGTTAAAGCAAATTGAGTGTCTGTCCTCATTGTCTGGTATCAATATGGTGAGTCCCTAGAAGGGGTAGGGGAGCAACTAGGATGTCTAAAGAGGGATGAGACAAGGAGGATGGAAATGGCATAGCTCAAAGCTTCAATGTCAATAAGCAGTGAGGGGAAGGAAGGAAGGAGGGAAGGAAGGAAGGAAAAGGAAGGAAGGAAGGAAAAGGAAGGAAGGAAGGAAGGAAGGAAAAGGAAGGAAGGAAGGAAAAGAAAGGAATGAAGGAAAGAAAGAAGGAAGGAAGGAAAGAAGGAAGAAAGGAAGGAAGGAGAAAGAGAGGACTCCAGCTAAATAAATTTAAAAATATCAGTGCTTCAACACTCAAATATCAATCCCTTAGTTATTCAATAAGTACTAACTATGAATGAGTGCTAAGCACTGAAAATTTTGGTATTAATATGGTGAGTCCTTGGAATAGCAGCCAAGGTGTCTATAGCAGGGTGAAATAAAGAGGAAGGAAATGGAGTAGCTCAAAGCTTCAGTGTTCATAAGCAGTGGGATTAGGCCAATGAAGGAAGGAAGGGAGGAAGGAAGGAAGGAAGGAAGGAAGGAAGGAAGGAAGGAAGGAAAGAAGGAAAGAAGGAAAAAGTGAAAATGCTTATGCGAAGAGAGGGAAAAAGCAGATAATCAGTGGGAGGGGGACACTCTTTTTAAAGATTCATGGGATCCTTGGCTCTTCCTGATCAGTGGCCAATAATGGCATTAATTTGTTATCTCAAATTACCAAGACCCCTCAGTTTTGCATTATACATGATCTTGGGTTACCTGGGAGTTACTAGAGGTCTCCTTAGTACCATACCTTCACAGGTTTCACCCCCAACTACACTTGCAGATATACATGTTGTCTCTCTTCCTCCATTACAGTATAATTTTCTTGCGGTTGGGGATATTTCACTTTTGTCTTTCTATCACTAGCGCCTAGCACAGTGACTGGTATATAATGATACTAGTTGGGTGACTGTTGTTAGCATTACCTGAATTCAGATCCCATCACTGAAACTGACTCAGGAAGAGATGGAGACCAGATCTATGATTTCATTGGTCTAGGGAGCTCCCAGTTGGGAATTTTCCTTTTCCAATGAAGTTTGGCACTCTTCCTGCAATTTACAGGGAACTTGGAGAGTTATCTAAAGTATCATGACATTAAGTACATTGTCCAAAGCCACACAGCCAGTAATTGTTAGATGTGGGACTTGGAATCAGGTCTTTCTGACTTGGAAACCAACTCTTTATCCACCCCTATACCATCCTGCTAAGATCTTTCTGTATGAATCTGAATAAATCCAGTACAACATAAGCTCCCCAAGGATAGGGACAGCTATGTGGCAGAGTGGATAGAGTGTCAGGCTTGGAATCAGGAAGACTCATCTCTCCAAGTTCAAATCTGGCCTCAGATACTTACTCGCTATGGGACCCCAGGCAAGTCATTCAGCCCTCCTTGCCTTAGTACCTCATCTGTAAAAATGAGCTGATAAAGTAAGTGGCAAACCACTCTAGTAGCTTTGCCAAGAAAGCCCCAAAAGGGGTCAATGAGAGACACAACTGAAATGACTCAAGATAGTTTAGGACATGTGTTTCTTTTTGGTCTTTTTTCTTTTGTTTTTATCCTCAACAATACCTTGCATATAGTAGGCACTCAATAAGTCCTTATGCCATCAGCTTGAGTTGGAAGTCTCTTTGTCTCTTTGTACCTTCAGCAACTCCTTGGTGACATCTATTAAGTGAGAGACTTCTAATTTAATTTGATGGAAGTTCTCCATGCTGACTAAAAATGTCATCTTTCTGATGGGAAGCTCTCAATAGGTGGCACTTGTGCTCATTTCCCAGAACCACTAGAGAAGGAAGTTTGCATAATGGGATGGGCCTGGAGACAGAAAGAGCAGCATTTGGAGCTGTTTAACTTTGGACAAGTCATTTAATTTTCTAGAATCCCATTTTCTACAGCTCTATCATGGGGATAATAAGAGGGTCTACTTCTCAGGAATGTCATGTGGATAAATGGAGTAAGGAATGTAAAGTACTGTGCAAATGTTAAGCTCTATGCAGATAACAGCTATCATTACTGCCATTCCTGGGGAAAGGATACTGTTACTCCCAAATATGCTCCTAACCACTTTTGGAGGATCTAACTAGTGAACAGCATTTGCTGAGTCAGATATCCCCAAATGAAAGACGGGGTTTTTTAGCAGGTTCTTCAGCAGATTTTGCCTGGCCTGACAACTTCCAAACCCCATTTGCCCTCTCATGTAATTATTATCTAGAATGTCCTTGAAAAGAGCTTAATTTATTCTTTTCTCTTCTCTTTGAGGTAACTCTGGATGGAAGTGGAATGCCATATAATTGTGTTATTTCAGACAATAAAACAAATCATCCACTACAGAGAGGTAATCAAGCAATTTAAATTTGTCCTGGTCTCCTGAACACTTACCTTCTTATTTTTAGGTCCCTACTGTATTCCCCCAATAATTCCAGATGAAAGTGGGGGGAATTCAACAAAACAAAATAAATATTTCTTCAAGAAAAGAGTACTTAGTTGAATTGCCTAATCTCCACACAAACTAAATCTACAAGGATGTGAAGACTTCTGAGGAGCAATTCGCTATGTTTTTTTTTTGAAGAGGCATTTGTTTTCCCTCTTTTTTTAATGCTACTACTACTACTATGAATGAGAATTTATTCCCCAATGTCCTCTGGGAGACACTAACTTCCTTTTTTTGCAGACTGTAGTATTCCATAACCTGCAGTCATACAACACTGAACATTGGTACTGCAAAGATGGCCCTTTGTTTCAGGAAGAAGTTTGGAGTCATCAAAAGAATTCTATAATTTCTCAAAGGCAATAGAGGACACTGAACTTCTGTGTAAATATGAGCCTAAACCATTGTCCATTTGTAACACCTGTCATACATACATACATACATACACACACACATAAAGAGAGAAGAAGTTTACAATTTATCCCTTCAGGTCCATATGATTGTCTAGTCAATAGACTTTGTTCATTCACTTGGTTTTTTCCTGTGTGCATTGTTATGGCTGTTGTTTCAGAGTATTCCACTTGAAACAACTTGGACAATGTTTTCTGCAAAGAGTAACATCTGGAGGATCTTACTATGAAGAATTTATTGTGTGGGAGTGAACAGAAATAAAGTTATGGATATCATCAAAGAAATGTATGTAGTGAGAACAATGGGTTACCAATTGACTACTCTTATGCATTCATATCCTGGTAATATCAGCAGAAAGGGTGGAAGGCTTCTAATACATTGGGTTACCCACTGAGGAAAATATTGGGAGGATGGTCAGAACAAGAGTCACATAGGATGTGCAGGCATCTGCATTTTGGGAGGAAATATACAGTATGGGAAGCATACATTGGTGAAGTGGATCTGTTAGAGTAAGGCCTTCTAAAGCTAAACTAGTAAGCTGTTGTTTTCTTTTGGTCACAAGATTCTTGTTATTTTCCTGAGAGGCAATGAAGAATATCAAATGGTCTTATAAATTCTGCCCCTGAGAAAGATGTAGTGGTATCTCACAGGAGGTATTTGGAATCACAGGTGGGCTCTCAATGAGAAAGTTTACATGTAGCCTACATAAATAATCAGCTTCTTCTATTATGATCATGCCAATAGGCAGTTGTGGAAGTGGGGCAGAGGATGAAGGAGAAAATTTAAAGAACAGAGCTCTGAGCTCTTTCAGCCCCACTGTTGCATAAATCATTTAGAAGCACAAAAATAACTGACTATTGGGAACCTGGGTAAGTAATATGCAGTCCTGACACTCCAGAGGGAAAATCCTCAGGAAGCAGCATGGTAGAGCAGAAAGCTCTCCAGATTGAAAGTCAGAGGACCTGGGTTCACACAGGTATTAAATGTTATACTGATCACATAGGTGGTAAATGTCAAAGACAGGATTTGAACCTAGGTTCTCTGACTCCAGATCCAGTGCTCTTTCCATTGGACGATGTTGCTTTCCTGAAAAGGAAAATGAAGATGGGGGATGAAGGTTGGAGGAAGATTATTAAGAACTTCTAATATCACATAGAAGAGTTTCTGTCACCGGAACCCTGTAAGCTGAAGAATGACATACTCAGATCAGTGCTTTAGTAATATCATTTTTACTGCTGTGCAGAGAGATTAGATACAGGGAAGTCAATTAGGGAGTTCTAGGAATAGCCCATTTGGGGGGTGATGTAGAACTGAGCTAGGGTAGTTGTCTGTGAGTGGAGAGAAGGGAACAGATGTGAGAGATATTGTAAAGGTAAACATGGAAAAAAGAGTAGAGGCTTGAAATTCTCACTTGCCCTTTAGGAAGTTAATTCAGAGAAGAGTAATACTGTCAATTTTGGGATCCATGGCAATGTATTCTCAGGTCAATTTTATAATTCATGTTTTGAAAAAATGCAAGCAATAAAGACAAATTTAATCAAGAGCAAAGACCATGGGACACCACCCTTTGGGAAAGAGTGAGGAGATACCATGAAGCAGACCACTGCTTGAAAGTATTTTGGGGTACTGCTCTAAGCAAGGGGTGAGTAGGAAGAGAAGGGTAAAGTATGGCCAAACCTTAGATGGTCTTACCTGTATACAGTTACCATCAAGGAAGTACACAATTTAGTACCTTCCTGATTTAATTATTCTTGCTAACTAGGTGTTAAGCACAGTGCCTGGCATACAGTAAGTGCCTAATAAATACTTATTGAGACTTGACTCATTAAGCTCACTTGTTTCCATGCTGCCAAAGAGAGGGAGCACTGTCAAAATGTAAATGTAATTGTAACATTTTAATGGACCATATTTTAAAGTGACTATTTAAGAATTTTGCCACCTCCAAATTTTGGTGCCCTGAGGACAAAGCCCAATTTGCTCCATCCTAGTTATGGTTCAGTTTCAGAGCAAGATTGGTGAAAGATTTGCTTGAATTATTTGAAACAAACTGTAAGCTCAGTTCAAATTTATTTTTCAAGGTTTGGACGATAAGCAATGAAATTTGTATGAGAATCTTGTGAACTCTGCTTTAATCCAAGGTTAGTTTAAATATTGGAGTGTATATTTTTCCTAAGCCAGAACATTGATCAGTTTATTCCATTGTTTGTGTATCTGCATATTAAATAGATATTTTTTTTGTATTGGTACAACTTAACTAAGTTCTCCATTTCTTGTGAACCCAGTCACACAAATAAAGGTGTCTTGGGACTTTATAAACTACATCATATGAAAAGTTTCCCCAAACTGCTCGGACTGAAAACTCAGTGCTTTGCACAGATATGATTGAGGCCAAGAGGTGAAGTCACTAGAGGCTGTATTAACTCAGCTCAGTTTGGCAGGAGAGTCATTAGAAGAAAGGAGAAGAGAGGAGGGCTTGGCATCAACTTTGCTGGAGTTATGAGCCTTGTTTCTCATTCTTGTTCCCTTTTTTGCCCTAATAGATTTCTCCGGGGCTACATTTCTAAAGTCTTGGTTTCAGGTCACTCCAGGGGCTTTGTAACACTGAAACATATTTTTGCCGGGATATAAACATTGGCTGGGACTAGATTCAAGGTGATACATTGAATTCTGGTGAGAGATCTGTGTTACCAACCTGGGGGGGGGGAGAACACAGAAAAATTAAGTACTGTCTCTAGTGTGCTCATGTTTTGTGTTGCTACTATTAATAGTTTACTTTTCGTCTTGGTGGATGAAGTGAGGGACCAGTACTGTATAATAGTATATTAGACATCATAAAAGCCAGGGAGGAGAAAGTGATAACCCTTGCTCTAAAAAAAAAAGTTTATATACAAAAATTTAGAATGCCCATCGAGCCAAGTAGGTCATTACATATTTTATGAGACTCAGAAGGGAGTAGAAACTTTTATTACCCCTGTCACATGTTTTTAACCTAGTCATTTGGGCTTTTGTTGGATTGGGGAGGGGGACGGATGAGGGAGGGGATACACACATGCACATATATCACACACATATATACACACACATACTTACATGTGCATGTACGTGTGTATACATACATATGCATATATCTGTGTGTATATACGTGTGTGTGTGTGTGTGTGTGTGTGTGTGTGTGTGTGTGTGTGTGTGTGTAACAAGAACAGATCTGGAAGAAGCCTCAGATGATCTGGTTAACTGCCTCCCTGAGAGCAAGGACAAATGGTTTCCTGCCTTTCTTTTCTAAGATCATCACAGTTGTCCTAAGTTACCCCTCCTAGTGTTTTATCTTATTTTTAAAGCTATGTGGATGCATTTCTTAAACATGATAGTCATCCCTCCAGGACAAAGGAAAGGATCTTCATATACATTGAATCTCTCCTTATAGCAAAGAAAAAAGGATTAAGCAAAATAAACCACTCAAAAGACTAGTGAGATGGTATATATGACATCCCAGATCTTTTGTCTTCCACCATTCAAGGAAGAGAATTAGTGTTCTTCATTAGCCCAACTCCAGAACTAAGCTTTAATCTTTGAAATTATTCTAAGTTTTGCTACTCTTTATTGTCACTTTAATTTGCCTAATGGTGGTCATAGTTTATTTCATTTTCCTAGTTCTGCTTTTTTCACTTGGCATCAGTTTTTACAAGTCTTGTCATGCTTCTCTTAATTCCATACATTCATTTATCCATTCCAGTGTTACAATACTTTGACAGTCAGTAAGTTTTCTTCACATCCAAATCAATTTTTTCTTCTTCTATTTTTAATGGATATAGAAAACAGTTGAATGGTAATTCCCTCATGTAAACCCATTATGTAAGCTACTTGAAATTTCTTCTTAGCGGTCTCTTCTCCAGGGTTTAACAACCCCTCTTCTTCCCTTAAATGACCTCCATCTCATGCATTCCTTTGGTAGTACTTCTCTGGATTCTTTCCAATTTCTCCATGTCCTTTTTAAAGTGTGGTGATTAAATCTGGATACTCTAATAAGAGTCTGACATGCTGAGTCTAGCAGAAAAATACTTCCTAGACTTGGAACATTATACTCTTATCAACACCTCCCAGGACTATATCATAGTGACGTTATCTTGCCAACTCATATTCAGCTTGCAGTCAACTATGACACTCCCCAGGTTTTTTTTTTCAGTGAGGAACGTGCCTAGCTAATCTTTCATTAAAAAATGGTGAAAATACATTAATATTCTCCTACTGATTTTCTTGATTCAAAATTAAAGAATAGGTATACCTCAACTCCAGAAAGCTGGCAGCCCATTGGTGATTGCTTTTTTTTTGGTCCACAGGAACTCTGGGGAATTTGTGCATTAAGGTATGAAGGGAATTTATGTATATAGATGAAATAAGAGATCTTTTGAGTTATCGAAATAAACAAAAAGTAAGTACAAGGAAATTAAGATGAGCAAAGACAACTTGGATTGAAAGTCTTGCCAAAAACTCACAGATGCCTCTAAGAACTAATAATTCATAAAAAATGTTTTACACTGCAAGGTATAAAGCCACAGCAAAAAACAAACAAATACACACATATATACATATATGTACATCTATATGTATGTATAGATAGATGAATAGAGAGAGATACAGAGAGAGAGGGGGGAGAGAGGAAGGGAGAGAGGGGAAGAGAGAGATTCTTCCAACATCTTGCCTCTGATTCTTGCCAGCGTTTTTACCTTGGGGGAGATGTTTGATCTCTCTGGGTCTCAGTTTCCTCCTCTGGAAAAGGTGGGGGTCAGACTAGATAGATGACTTTTAAATTTCTTTTTCATTCTAAATCTATGATTCAATATTTGCTGAAGGGAAAAAGGAATAAATAAGTATTTGTGATTTATTTTTGAATTTAGTTCTCTTTTCCTCCCCCCGCAAAGATTTTGCCTCTTGAAATTGCTTCCCATTTCTTTCTACAGTAAAAAAAGAGAGATTAGAGCCATACTTGATCGTATAAGGGAGTTTTCCTAAACATCCTATTAGCAGAGTGTAAAGAAGTTACCTAAACAAGTTGATAACATCATAGGGCATTGAACATTGGATGGAAGCATCTCATGGGGGACAGGGAAGGTGTGATTGGCTGAGAATCAATCACACTCCTGGTGGACTTTAAAAAGCAAGCTGGCTTCACTTTGAGGCATTTGTATTTAGAGGGTGGACTGAGCTTTGGAGGAGCCCTCATTCCTTCCCTTTTATGTAGTTCAGGGTGTATGGGGAAGGAGAAGGATTTCTCTCTCTTCTGTTCCCCCTTGTTGGGAACTGTAAGGGTGCCTTGCTATAGTACCCCATGGCTGTAAAAGACATTTACACACAACCTGAAAAGGAAACTGAAGTAAATTTCTTCTTGAACCCCAACCTTCATTCAGTGCAGAGGAGGATTTTTGATTTCCTAGGAAGCACAATCTTATAATCTATCCTAGCAGAAAAGAGAGATTTCTGGGGCATCAAAAGCTTTGAAAGTTACCTCATGGAAAACTTTATTCTGTGAAGTTTGGATTCAGTCAAAGGGCCACACTTGAGGACCTAGAGGGTCACATGACCTTGAGGCCACAGATTCCTTGCCCCTGAACTAGGCTGTGGGCTACCTGGCACTTGGGACATATTGCTTCCTACTCTCTTTGCACACTCATGACCAAATTGGACAGGGTTCAGTGAAGTTCAGCAGCAAACTGCAGTCGTGAAGATGAGAGAAAAATCATCTGTTCACATACTGCATACTAGTATAGTTCATTCATACATTTTAACGTATTCCAAATATTTTAAGTGGGAAATTGTAAATACTAAAAATATTAAAGAAAGAAAATATACATGTACACATGTGGTATTTCCCAGTTATAGCTCAGTCGCTTAAAATAATCAAAATCCAGATTCCATGATGGATTGGTGATTTCATTGACATGGATACTCAGTTCATATGTCTTGGATTGCAACCAATCAATTCCTTGTTATCCTTTTCCACAGCCTCTCATATACTCTCCATGGAGGATCTCCCTAGTCTGATGAAGTGCTTCCTTTAGGCCTTTTAACATTACATTGATAAGAGGGAAGGATGCAAGTTTCTCTTACATCATGACAGACCCATCTCCTTTCCCAAACATTCACATCTTTAATGATTTCTTTTCTGACACTTCCTGAGCATGGTAAAGTAATATAGTTAACATCCACTCTCCATCCACCATGCATCTTTTTTTCAAAAATTTTTGTATCATTGTCAATTTTGATTCCTTTAGAGAACATGATTTCCCATGCCCTGTAGACACCTAGTGTCCCCAAGAGTATATTGTCTGTTGTCAAAACATGAATTTTTGTTTGTTTCAGAGGATCAATGGAAGGATCAATGAAAATACTGCTCAATTCCCAAAAGCGAATTATTTGGATTTGTCTCACCTGTCATTCACTTTGGTCACTAGGGAGTTAAGGAGCAAGTTGTTGTATACTAAAAGTGGTCTGAATCTGAGATCCACAACCACTCTAAGGAAATTGGCCAAGCAACATACAGGAAAAAAAGACAAAAGAAAAGAAAAAAAAGTGGAAGAAAGATGTCTAGTGTTTGCAATATGGAATGTAGTCAGATGGGCAATCTGTTGACTTACTCCTATTCTTTACATCTATTTTTATATTATACATATTCTTATATCTTGCACAGATACTGCCAATTAACTGAATTTGGAATCTAAGAGGCATATGAAGAAGGTTTTGGGCTATAGGATGGCCTATTTAAAAGCTTCATGATTCTGTCCCCAACCTATCTTTCTGGACTTATTCCAAATTATTTTCTCTCATGTGCTCCATGTTTCTGCCAAAATGACTGACTTGCCATTCCCTGTGCAAAACATTCCATCCTCCTCCTCTAATCTATTTAATTCATCATTCACAGTGTTCTACCTCTTCATCTCCGCCTCTTGGAATGCCAAGACCTAACCCTCAGGGATCACCTCCTATCCAAAGCCTTCCCAGATTTCCCCAATTTTTAGTAACACTTACTGAAATTATTTTGTATTTGTTTTGTACATATCTTATCTGTATTGTGCTATTTTCCCCAGGGGTACACAATCTTCTATGGGTTAGGGACTATTTTGCTTTTTGTCTCTACTTCCCCATCACTTAGCACATTGCCTGGCACATGGTAGTCCCTTAATAAATTCCCACTGAATTGAATTGAAACCTCAATATTGGGGGAGCATAAATAATTCCAAACAAAACATTCTGTTTATTTGCTACTTATAAACATAAATTGTAGCTTTAAAACATTTTAAATAATAAGTAAGTGTTGATGGGGAGAGACCCCATTCTCTGCTCTTGATACTCCCAGATTTAGAGAGCAATAAATGCTTTGGTTCAAGATGATGAATTTGGCATTGACTATCAAAACTCCAGGAAGTCTGTTAACGAATAGAGAATATAAGAAGCTAATGAAAAACCTCACCTTGGGATCTCTCAAATAATATTATACTGGAATCTGTTCAAAGAGGTGTAAGCAAGGAAGCAATGGAGTTAAATTGGGCACTCAGCTTTAAAAAGGCTATTGATTATCCATAGAACATCCAGAGGAAGTGAACTGGGAAGGGGAATAGCTTTCAGTTGGGTTGGGTTGAAGGAAATCAAGATGTTTAACCTGGAAGAAAGAAGTCTTGTGGGGATATGATCACTTTGCTTATTTGCAGGCAGTGACCAGGAAGAGGGTTTAGATTTGCACTGCTTGGCCTAAAAGAGCAGAGCTACAAGCAAAAATTGTGAATTTAAGCTCCTTTTAAGGAAGAAAACAAACATTTCTAAGAACCGGAATATTCCAAAGTGAAATGAAATGCCTTAAGAGACAGTGGGTTCTTTCTCTCTCCCATTGGACATCTTTAGGAAAAAGATTAGATGACCACTTGCAAGGTGTATAGTACAGAGGGATTCTTTTTTCCTTTTTCTACCGTTTAGATTAGATACCCACTGAGGTCTCTTCGAATTCTGAAGTTCTGTGATTCTGTAATACATAGGAACCATGATATTCTTTGGCCTCTAAAAATATGCCTTGCCTTTTAATGTTTTTTCTACCATATTCCATTAGGTCTGAGATCTATAGAAAACATATTCCATGATACTAGACTTTGAATTAGAGACTTATATTTCTAGAGCTCAGTACCAACTTATTTTATTTTCAAGGTATTATAAGGACTAAAATGCTATCTGTCATGTTACTACTGAGGTTCAAAGAATCCAAATACACAAATAGAAAAAAAACCATTATTTTCAACTTTATAATCATTTCCTTGACAACTAGTGTCAGCTTAAGTTAGATGGAAACTAGTATTTTCAGACTTATTTTTTTTTGGTCATCATCATTTGAATTAACTAGTCTTGAAACCTTTGAATCATCTCTCTCTATTTACCCTTATATAATGTAATCCATCAGGTCTATTTGGTTTTTCATTGAAAATACCTTATGTTCACACTACCAAAACCTTAGCCCAAGTCCTTATTAATTCATACCTGGATATTGTAGTAGCCTCCAAAAGTCTCCCTGTCTCCAGTCTTAATCTAGTCCATTGTTCATAGCATTTCTAGACTAATTTGCCTAAAATATAGATTTCACTGCCAAATTACTACATAAAGGTATTCAATGGCTCCTTGTTTGTTTGTTTTTTTTTAAGAATACATTTCAGAATCCTTAGACTAATATTCAAGGCTTCTTATATCCTGGACCTAACCTCTCTTTCCAGTGAAGATTCCAAACATTACTCAGGCAGCAAGGTGGGGCAATGTATAGAGTGTCTGACCTGAAGTCAGGAAGACAAGTTTAGATCCTGCCTCAGTTTTTCATTGACTGTGGGACCTTAGACAAATCACTTAACTTTCTTCTGCCACGGTTTTCTTATATGTAAAATGTGGATGATAATAATAGTGCCTCTTTCACAGGATTGTTGCAAAGACCAAATGAAATAAAACAAAGCATTGTATAAATGCTAGCTATTACTATTAGCTATTATTACTCATCCTCTAATTGCTTTTTTAAATTTTAAACACACTAAAACTTAAATGCATGATAAGAAAAGAAAAAGAAACATTATAAACTTAAATATTAAACTTAAATATAAAATAAAAAGGAAAAATATCATTTGCACAACAGAACATGGGAGAGGATTCAGAATACATACCAATAACTTATCATTTTAAGAAGACTATACATATTAAATACTGTGAATTATGTTGAAAGCCATCCATCCTTGCTTCCTTGTAGGTTTTCTTTTGTTTTCTGCTATATACATTTTACTTTGTTCTTTTTTCCCCTTTCTCCCCCCATCCCCTACCCTAAGGCTATAATTGAGCATGGATATATTTATATATAGGTATTGATATATATATATATATATACACACACACAGGTATACATGTGTACACATATAAACATACATACATATAAACATATATACTTTTCTTAAGAGATTCTGCTCCTAATCTTGTTTTTGTCTGTGCATACATCTTTTTTCCTATCTCTCCTAACTCCTCTTTTTATTCCTACCTTCTACCTTGCCCTCCTATTATTTAACCTACCCCCCCACTCCAGCAATCCCTCCTTAACCCTCCCATTTCCCTAAATCTACACACGCCTTTTATACACCCCTTTGACCTATTCTGTCCCCCTCCACTCTAAAACTCCCTCCTTTAGCCCCCCATTCCTCTAAATCTCTTCTATATCCCCCTTTTAACTTGTTCCCTCACCCTGCCGTCTAAAGATTCCTACTTTATCTTCTTCCTCCTCCCTATCCCTTTAGAGTTTTATTTCTTTCCCAATTTAGAAGACTTTTATACTCTTCTAAATGTATATGTATTTTCCCATCTCAAACCCATCCCCAAAGAAAGTTCTCAGAACTAACAGCCTCCCTCCCCCATCAAATTCCTCTGTATAGTTTCTTGCATCTCATTTGTATAAAATAATTATTCTTTTAGCTGTACTTGAATGGTCTTACTTTTTGAAGTCATATCATACCTAGGTCTACCCAAATCTTTCTTATAAGCTACCTAATTACTAGTAACAATCTTAGACATAGGTTTTACAAATTCCATACATAAAGGGCAAATATTCTATCCTTATTCAGTCCCTTGTAATTGGTCATTGGTATGTACCTGTTATTTCTCTTGGCTCTTGTATGTCAAATCTTCTATGAAGTTCAGGGTTTTTTTTAAACAGAGTCTTAAAAGTCTGACAGTTGATCAAATGTCCATTTATTTTTTTTTTATTCAGAATTATGCTTAGCTTTGCTGGGTATGACATTTTCAGCCTGAGGCCCAGTTCTTTTGCTCTTTGATATATAGTGCTCCAAGACTTGTGATCTTTTAGTGTCGCCAATGATAGGTCTTGTGTGACTCTAATTGTGGTACCGTCATATGTAAATTGTTTTTTTTTTCCTTGTTGCTCACAATATTTCATCCTTGATCTGGGGGTTTCAGAGTTTGACTATGATATTTCTGTGAGTTTTCCTTGCAGGATCTCTTTCAGGTGGTGATCGGTGGATTTTTTCTACTTCTACTTTCCCCTCTCATTCTAATGCTTCGGGACAATTTTATTTATTTATTTCTTGTATTATTGTATCAAGATTCTTTTTTTGATCAGAACTTTCAGGTAGCCCAATTATTCTTATGTTTTCTCTTCTTGATCTGTTCTCTACACCCATTGTTTTTCTTATGAGATGTTTCACATTCTCTTCTATTTTTTCATTACAAATATATATTATATATATGCATATATGTATATATGTATATACATATACATATATATATATATATATATATATATATTTCTTCATCTCTTATAACTTTGCTGGCTTCGCCTTGCCCAATTCTGATTTTCAAAGAATTCTTTCCTTCCTTGAAATTCTGGATCTCCTTTTCTAATTGGTTGACTTTCTTGTCATAATCTTCTTTTTTCTTGTATTATTCTAATTTTAAAATTTTTTCCACCATCTCTCTCATTTGTTTGTAAAGTCTTTTATAAGTTCTCCAATGAATTCTTTTTGGGCAGGCGACCATTTGACATTACTCATTGAAGTAAATGAGGGTTTCTTTACTTTGGTGTCCTCCTCTGAAGATGAACCCCAGTCTTCTGTATTCCCATGACAGCTCTCTATGGTTGGATTCTTTTTCTTTGCCTGTGCATATTTTTTTTGAAATAATTTAGTTTTTATAGTCACCTCTAGTCCTGGGGTATGGGGAATGGTGCCTCTGGCCACTGATCGTCTTCAGTTCTCCCCTCTGATCTTTAACTCATACCAAGACCTCCACTCTTCTATAAGTGCCCACAGCCAGTGGTGTCCCCAGCCCACTGCATCTGCACTCACCCGGGCATGTGCTGGTTCCTTCTCTCCCCAGCAGCTATTCTAGGAAGCGCAGCTGAGGCTGACGTTTCTTGTCAGCAGAGGTTCCCTAGATCTTCCCAGGCTCCGAAGCCCAACTCCCATTACCGGGGTGGGGGGGAGGTTGTGTGCGGCGGGGGGGGGGGGGGGGGGGGAGGGGGTAGTTCCTGTGACTGGGGCTAAGGCAGCCTCTGAAACCAACTAACCCCAGGGCTTGCCACTTGCTTAAGCAGGTTGCCGCTGGTCGTTAAAGCAGACCCTAGACTGGAGGTGTTTACTCTTCACCGGGAGGAAATCTCACCCTGTATTAGGAGGGCAGAGTTTATAATCTCAAAGAGGATCATAAACATGTCTGAAAGGTTCGGAACCGCCGGATATAAGAAACTCTCAAAGTAGAAGGTAGAAGAATCAAAACATATATTTAGGCTCCACAGTAACCAACCCATGAACCAGCAACCCCATTTTGATATATTGATCAAAAGCTTCCAGGCCCAATAAGTACGCCTTGAAAGAGTAACCAGGAGGCTACAGAGAAGCATGATTGCGTAAAGCAAAATCATGCTTCCCCCTCTATGGTAAAAAGATTACCCACTGGCCTGAAGTCTTTGTTCAGCTTCCTCCCGTAGGTCAGCTCTGCTACTGGCAGCTCCTGCTTCAGCTGTGGCTGTGGCTGTAGCTGTGGCAGCCTCTGGCTCCAACGGGAGCTGCTTTTAACCATCCAGCTTCTGCGGGGGTGGAAGGTACGCCGGGGAAAGCACAGGTTCTTTCAATCTGCTTAAGCAAGGTGAAGGGGTTGACCGGGAAAGCACAGGTTCTTTCCATCAGCTTAAGCAAGGGAAGCAAGGTGAAGGGGCCGACAAGCTTACTCCAGTCCAAGATACAAACAGCATTCAGTTCAGGGGAAAAAGCCAAACTAGTCAAGGGCACTTGTTGACTAAGTGCTAAGGAGCCCATTTTTGGTTGCCAATACACACCCTGGCATTTTTCTTCAGATCTTCTCACATTGTCCCAAGAGAACCGCTGTTCCACCCATACTCTTATTTGTTTTCATGGCTCTGTGTTCTCCCAGATATCTCTTTTGTGGAGAAAAATCTTGAGATCTTGAAATTTGCCGTCCTGCGCTGCCATCTTCCCATAATCCTCTGGATTCATCCGCTATTTTATACAGATTGGTAGAGTCCTTGTCATTTGAAAATGCCTGTTTCATTCATAAGATCATAGGTCTAGAGCTGGAAGGGTTCTCAGGATTCACGGAGTCTAACTCCTTCCTTTTACAGATAAGAACACCCAAGGTAGTGTCAGAAGTTCCATTTGAACCCAGAGCCTCTGACTCCAGGAAAAGTGTGTGTGTGTGTGTGTGTGTGTGTGTGTGTGTGTGTTTTCCTGTAACACACTCACCATTCCCATTCTCTGACCATTGTCACATGCTATTTTCTTCCCCCACAGAATTCTGACAGCACTTTTTTCCTCCTCATGCTTCATCACCAATACTAATATATTGCAATGTATTTACAGTTATTCTTTCCAGAGTATATATTTTCTATTTCTAGTTAGTTTATAAGATTCTTTTGGGCAGAGACTCCATCTTGTTCACCTTTATATCTTTCCAGAGCCTAGCATAACACCATGTTCATTGCTTGTAATCAGCAAATATTAGTTTATTCTTACATAAGAATATATATTCTTATATATAAACAAATATGTGTTTATACTTGAACAGGAAGCAGTACAACATGGTGGGAAAAGAGTGATTTTAGAGCCAGAGGATGTAGAGTCAAATCTGAGCTATGTTACTTACTTCTATTGTGAATCAGAGCAAGCCACTTACCTCTATGACTCAGTTTTTTCATCTGTAAAATGTCAGGGTTGAATTAGACACCCCCTGAAGTCCTTCCTAGCCTTCACTTTGTGATCCTGTGATAAAATGGGTATTAACCACTTCTTTTTTATGTGATGTATTTTCTCTTGCCAGGGTTCCACTGATAGAATGAAAATCAGGCTTTCTACAATGTATTACTCCTACACAAGGATGTACAAAGGCTGATGAAATTTCCAAAGGACAGAAACATCTTTCCAACCTGACAATGAACTTTCCTAATGGAGATTTATGTCTGAATGCTGCCCACATTTTAGACAAAGGAGATTGAAGTGAAAGGGATTCACCTTTCTTGGCTATCTGTCAACTCCTCTCTTCATTTGTAAAACACAGTGGTAGACTTTATCCTCTCAGAGGTATCTTTATGATTTCCCCCTCTCCTTGTTCTCCTGGTTATATGTCTATTTATTTCAATTTGTATCTATTCCTTCTGGGCTACAATTTTTGTTCCATATCCCCATAATTTGTAGTGTATGTAGGTTTTGCTCTGTGGAACTGTAGGAAACTAAGTTCTATAAACACAAAAATCACCATGAGTTGACTGTCCTTTTGCCTCAAAAAACCCCATGTCTTGTCAGTTAAATTCAACTAAAGATGATAATAAACCTGGGCTCACAGATTTAAAGTTGAAAAGGTCCTTTGAGGATATCAAGTTCATTC
Source organism: Trichosurus vulpecula (assembly GCF_011100635.1). Classification (NCBI taxonomy): domain Eukaryota; kingdom Metazoa; phylum Chordata; class Mammalia; order Diprotodontia; family Phalangeridae; genus Trichosurus; species Trichosurus vulpecula. The sequence goes on from NC_050578.1 coordinate 251,679,873, forward strand.
TTCTCCCTAATTTTGCATATGAAGAAACTGAGGCCGAAAAAGCTAATTTGCTCAAGGTCACCCAGGCTGCAAATTATGGAGTTGGGATCTGAACCCAGGTATCATGGCTCTTAATCCAATGTCCCTTCCATTGTATCATGCTGCTTCCCAAGTATGATGAATAAAGAGAAGGAAGAACTCATTTATGAAGTGCTTTAACATCTCCAAAGCACTTTTCTCACAGCAACCTGCTGAGGAAAATAATAGTGTACCATTTTACAGATGAAGAAACTGAAGATCGCAGAGATTGAGAATGGTGGGAGGAAGGCAAAGCAAATGCAAATGGATTATGATGAAAAATTCATGTTTACTCAATGGTTCAGAAACATTTTTTCTTGGAACAAACTGCAAAAAAATCTGGCTCTGGGATAAATAATACATGGGATGTAACTGAAATTCAGAGTGACAAGAGTTTGAGATGGAAAAGACATAGCAGGTCACTTCTTGTCCATCCTTGGTATCCACCGCAACATTGTTCCATGCAGTCTAATCTCCAGGGCTTTTATTCATTATAATTTTAAATCACCCCCAGTGGGATATTCAGCACTTTCCTAATGGAGTTCTGAGAAGCCTGCTCACTTTCCCTGGATCATAGATGTTCTTGGGCTATACTGGAAGGCTACAAAAGCACTTGGTTATTTGGAGCTCAATGGGCAATGATTAGTATCTATTAGTGTATATAGTATATAATTAATATATAATACTATACAGTATACAATATATATCATATATAGTTAAAAATATCATGCTACCTCAAATTCATCCCCATATGGGTTTTCTGAAAGGCAGTATCATGTAGTAGATAGAAGGTTGTCCTTTAAGAAGGAAAATATGGGTTTAAAGTCCTGCCTCTAAAATATACAGTGTGATAGGCAAGTTATGTTAGCCTTCATTTCCTCGAAACTGCAAGTTAAAGAAAAATCACGAACATGCATTATTGGAGGGAGCTCTCCACACTTATGAAATCAGCGGTCTGGACACTTGTTCCATCCTGACCCCTACTGAAAGGACTCTTGAGTATTTTTTTTCAGTGCATATTTTAATATTTTTGAGAAAACATATGTTTCATTACTTTGTGCATCAATTGATAAATAAAATGTCACAAAGGATAAAATTACCTTTTGGAAAAATCCTCTAAATGAATGTCAATTATAGATTGGCCTCAGTATGGAAGTTATGATGATTTTACAATTTCATAGGAAATTTTTTTGATGTTGTTGACAATCCAATTCTCAACTAGTATTTTCATTATCCTTAGATATTGGAAAACCCAGAGTTGACGGAAAATTCAAAAGTATTTTCCCTCTGTCTCCTTCAATCAGAATTAAGATTTGGGTTCAGAACTTCATTGCTTTCTTATTCTATTCCCATATATGTAATCATGGGAACAAATAATCCACCACATTTCAAAATCCTTGTATACTTAAGGTCGGGAAAATGAGAGGAAGACATCTCACTGGCAAGACATGAACCCTTTTAGCCTTTTCCCTGGTATCAGAGCAGCTCAGTGTTCCTTTTGGGGATTGGATTCACAAGTGCCCAGATTTTCCCACAGAAAGGTTACTTTGGTCACCACAGTGTTTCTTAGGTAGGAGCTCTTAGTGAATTTCTGGACCAATTGACACCCCTAGAAAGGTGTACAACAGAGAATAAGTCATGAGTAGTGAGTAATCATAATGCTTTTTTATAGAAAAAACACTAGACTTGGGTACAAAAGTTACAGGTTAGCTCAATGCTAATGTCCAGTGCATTGGTAGCTACTAGCATAATACTAAGAAATGGCATTTTGATGGCTCCGTGATTTCATCAGTTTGTATTCTCTCAGTAATGATGTTTATCACAAACCATAATTATGCTGTTTCATCCTATGTGACTCATTCATATCATTCCATGGATTCTCCACAATGGGCCCACCAAATCTAATGTCTTCCTTTAGTTCTCTTAACATTGTATAAATATTAATGAAATATGATGATTACCCATCGACTATCCTTCCTCCTTGCCAGCCCGCTTTTCTTTAGGATCATCTTTTTCACATAACATCCTTTATGTTGTTTCTATTTCACAGTTCCTGGCTGGAAGTGTACTGCAGTCTAGTCATTGCCTTTAGGTCATAAGATGACAAAATGATTGAAGACAACTTAATACACAATCTTGTCCACTCACTTTATTTTACAGAGAGGAATTTGAGGTCCGTGAAAGTTAAGTAGTTTCCCAAGGTCCCACAAGTAGTGAGTAGCAGAGCCAGGATCCAAACCCAGGTCCTTATAACTTAATGACTTAAATTCTTTGGAAAATATGGTGATCCATGTCTTACAATAACACAATATTAGGGGAAGAATACTGTTAATGAAAAGAAGGGCCTTTAAAGTAGGGTATCAAAAACATTGCAAAATTTATTAAAGGCCTTTCAGGACCTGCCCCTCTTCCTATTCAGTTCTAGGGTCAGTTCATTGTTTATTTAACGTGTCCATCCAAAATACAAATACTGATGGAACAGCTCTATAGGCTATACAACCAACTGCATGCATAACTTAGACAATACATTTTCATCCACTTGGATATTCCACTGTAGATAGTTAGGTTGAACATTTTTGTGTAATCAAAATCTCATTTAAGTAATTCTCGTATTTCTTTGGTTTGATTCAGTCAGCACCACTTTACCCCAAACAATACTATCTGAAAGTCCTCATTATGTATAGGGAATGCCTATTTAATTTGAATTCCCCAGAGAATGTTCTCTAAGATGGTAGCAAATACCTTGAGAGCAAATACTTTATCCTATTTTATGCCTCATTTGATAAGAAACAAAGCAACGTTTTGTCCATTATTACATCTTTCAATGAATTTTGTATGATTTTGAAACATTCATGAGAGACGTTTTGTATGAAAAGAAACTTTAAAGCATTGGCATTTGCTCTCCTGGGCCTAATGCCTTTTTTGTAATTAACGAACAAGAAGCACAGTGGAATCTAATGTTGTTTATATCTTTTTTAGTTCATTGTGTGACCATAAATATGTCATCTGCTGCATAGAATCATTTGCAAATGCCTTCCAGTACCCATCTCGTACCTCATAAAGATGGCCCTCAATTGTATATGTAGATTATACTCGTAAAAAAAAGTTCGTAGAGATGGAAAAATGTGCACATATGGTTGTACTGATATTTTCCTAGGCAACTTTTCAGAAACATTAAGGTGTAAGATTTTATTTCATTTTCTTCCTAAGCCTTTGTATCCTCTCCTCTTTCAGATATCTTGATTATCAATCCCTCAATGCCTTAAAATTGCTTCTCTTCCCTCCACAGACACAGACACAGCTCTGTATGACTGGTCTAATCAAGCAAGCATTCCCATCTTTATTTTCCTTAGTGGGAAAGCAACATGGTACTGTGGAAAGTACACTGGCTCTGGAGTCAGAGGCCTTGGGTTCAAATCCTACCTTTGGTATTTACTAACTGTGTAACCTTCAGTAACTCAATGACTTTTCATCTATTACAAAAAGGGAGAGAGAGGAGGAGGGGGTTGTAGTTACGTGACCTGGGAGGTCACTTCTTCTTTTGAATCTATGATCTATTGAACCTACCATTTCTACTTGCTCATGTAGCTCAGAAAAAATTAAAACATACTTATAATTACAATTTCATGTCATTATAAATGTACTAGATTAACAATGACTTTCTTTGAAGACATTTCTTTCATTTAGTCCTAGATACTTACCTCATTTGAGCCACATTAAGAAAATAATGGGAACTAACAAGTATGAAAATTGAAGAGTGTTTGCCATGAGGACTTATTTGCTGTTATCTAGGATGGGCTTAAAAAAATAATTTAGCTTTGCTTACTTGGATGCTCAGTTTTCAGAAGTCTCAGGCTGACAAGGGTATAGCTAATGTTTTCCTATCTTATTTAGTTACCTGGAAAAGTGGAAAATTGTACCAGCCTAAGGGTTACATTTTTTCAGCAGTCTGTGTTGTGTTGTATTCTAAGAAGGGGAAATTGGACTATTTTATTACGATCATGGAAATACTTTACATGATGGGATTGTTAAAGAAGGATGATTGTGAGTAAAGGGGGGATTGTGTTTTAAATCAGAAAGGCCATTATGGGGCTGCCATAGCTACTGTTTCATGGGGGAAATGACGTCTGCCGATGAAAAGAAAGTAGACAGCCGTAAAATGATAGTGAATGATAATGGTGACCAAAAACTATCAGCTTCAGTATGGACTTATTTGTGTTTAAACTTTCCATGGCTTTCAGAGGCTTTTTTATTTCTGGAAATTCAGGGTTGACTCCCATCTGAAGTGTGTCTGCATCTTTATGCCTGTGTCTACATAAATGCACACACATATGCACATGGACAGACAGTGGACACACACTTAAGTGCATTTGTGTCACAAAATGACTGGGACCCTTGGCAAATGCTTCAAGTAACTATTAAATGAATTAGGTTGAAGAGAAGTTGTTGACATTTACTAGTAGAGCTTGTTACCACACCTAGGGATTCCTTATGCCATTGAAATAGGAATCCATACGTGTACATATAAATATCGATATCTATATATAGCTATATCTGTATATAGATATATAGAGACAGACATATACACATACATCATCCATAAATACACATATGTATAAGTATGTATATAAATAGAAATCATATTTTGTTTAATATAATTTCAAATATTACTGCATTTATCCTAAAAGTGTTTTTAGCTATCCTTTAAGAGGCCAAAACTGAAGAAAAATGTAGTTCCCTTAAAGAAAGGGATTGTGTCATTTTATGCACATATCCCATGTACCTAAAATGGTACCTAGCACACAGTAGGTATTTAATAATGCTTGTTGACTTGAATTCAGTGCAGAGCCCCAAACCAGGGTTGTAGGTAGCTTAAGGCTTACTACTGACAAGTCTAAGATTAGCTAGATCTAGGATAAAGATAAACATAGCAACTAGGGACCTAGGAATCCAAGCAAAGTACAACAATGAAAAAGTGACCCATGAAAACCTCAATGTGTGTTGGTTGTTAAAAAGCTCTCTCTCTCTCTCTCTCTTTTTCAGTCTCTCTCTCACCTCCAGAGGAAGGCCAGAAGTTATATATCCCATCCATCAATGTGATCAAAGGTACCGCTGGGGGGGATACTCCTGGAAAGGTTTTGGTTTTCTAGGGAAAGCTGTTGGCTGGATTGCTCTCTGCAATTTTATGATACTTCAAAGATTTATGAAGTGAGATTAGGGGGAAGGGTGGGAGAAGGGGAAGAACATAAGCCTTGATATAGAGCCTAGTGTGTGCCAGGCACTGTGTTAAGTGCCTTACAAATATTGTCTCAATCAATCTTCATAATAACCCTGTGAGGTAGGTGTTATTATTATCTCCTTTTTACAGTTGAGGAAACTGAGGCAGGAAGGTTAAGTGACTTGTGGAGGTCACACAGCTTCTAAATGTCTGAGGCCACATTTGAACTTGAGGCTTTTGAATCTAGGGCCAGTGCTGTCTCCACTGCACCATCAGCAGCTTGATGAAATCATTCACAAAATCCCAGGATCTCAGATTGGGGAAAGGACATCTGTGGCTAACTAGCCCAAATAATCTGATTACGTTTTTAAAAAATTCTCTTCTACAACACACCTAGCAAATGGTCATCTCCTTAAAAAACACAATGAGTGTAAATGCATTCCCTCAGTGGGTGGCTCACTTTATTCGGGGCTAGGTCTAATTTATTAGGGAATTTTCCTGCTATGAAGCCTAAATTAAACACTCTGAAATTTCCTCCCATTGCTCCTAGCTCTCACCTCTGGGATCAAGCATAAACTGAATAAATTGATGCTGAAGACCTTTCAAATATTTGGAGACAGCCATCAAATCACCACTAAGTCGCTTCTCCAGGTTCAATTCCTTCAATTGGTACCAATATGGAAAGACCTTGGCACGCTTAGCCATTCTAGACTCTCTCCTTTGGTTACTTTCCAGCTTAGCAATGCCCTTCTTTAAATGGGTATCCAATGCTGATCATAATCTTCCACATGTGACTGACAGAATACAGCAGGGTCATCACATCCCTAGCCCTGGATATCACATGTCTCTGTTGATACACTCTAAGATTCCATTCTTTTCCCTCCTCAGTTGCCATGTTAGACTGTTGTCTCCTCCTGAACTTACAATACACTAAAAGCCTCCATCTCTAGGCAGATCTTTTGTTTGATGACTTGGCATCTAGTTATTCTTCTCCAAACATAGCCAGACTGGCCTTTGGACAATTATCATACCTCCCGTCATCAGGGCCATACTTTAAGTCTATCCAGCATGATAGGATCTGCCAAATCTCTCATTCCATAGTCACTGGGTATTCAGGGTTCCCTCCATGCCACTGTCAACAATAACATTTTTTAGGACATCCACTATTCTCCTTTGCCATTTCTCTTTGATCTAACCTCTATTTAGACACTTTAGAAGTACACTTTTTTACTCCTTGGAAATGCTCCAACACAACTTATGTCAATGCTTTCTCATGTCACAATTTCAAATCTTGTCCTTCAATCCTTACCCTAAACTTAATACAAGTAGTCATTTGCTCTTCTCAGAATATAGAAACCTGTATTCAATTTAATTTGACCAACATTTACTAAGTAGCTATATGGCGTGGCAAATGTCATAATATAGTGTTGGTCATGGAGACAGGAAGACCTGAGTTTGAATACTTCTACAGGATATGCTTACTAGCTTTCTGACTCTAGGGAAGTCACTTAATCTCTTTTATCCTCAGTTTCCTCTTCTGTAAAATGAGAATAGTAGCACCTACTTCCCAGGGGGATAGGGAATATCAAATGGGAAATCACTAAACAAATATCAGCTATCCTTTTTTAATATAAACACCTACTGTGTGTAAGGCTACTCTCCATGACTCTAAAGGACCATTCTCTAGTAGTAGAGGGAATTTCTTTGTGGCAGTTTCTTACACTGGTAAAAACGTGGAAGGTACCAAACAACAGCTCAAATATTTTTGCATAATCAAATCATTGAATCAAAGTGGAAAGTATGCTTTGAGTTTATCAAGTCCACCTCTAACACGAATCAAACAAGATTTCTAAGCATGTTGAGTTAGGCTTTGTCACATAGGTGGTAAAAACAAAAGTATATTGGACGTGGACATGGGACTCTTTGATTTCTGAACATATCAGGCTACTTTGGACAGTAGCTTTAGTTGTCTAAACCTTCTCTTGGCAATCTAGGAATACAGATGGTCATGCTAACCAGAAAAAGCTCAGTGTTCATCAATGGTTTTCAATGCTCAAATTAGGTTTAAAGGCAAACAGGAATCTGAGTCATTGGCCTCAATGAACCCTAGTTCATTAGTTGATTAGGTCTCTTGGCACCACCCCATTCCCCAGCCTTATCCTATGGACTGTGTATATCCAATACATGATCACTAGAATAATGTTTAAGGATTCATCTTTATGTTGGGTAGCCAGCTCAGTTGGGGAATAGACCTACCCTTGCCCCAACTGACAATTGCCTGGCAGGGTGATCATGGGCCTAGATCCAAAGGGGAAGTTTTGTTGTTTTTGTTCAATCACTTTTCAGTTACATCTGACTCTTTGTGACCCTATTTGGTGTTTTTTTTTTTTTAGCAGAGATACTGTAATGGTTTGCCATTTCCTTCTCTAGCTCTTTTTACTGATGAAGAAACTGAAGTGACTGGGGTTAAATTACTTTGCCAAGAGTCACACTGCTAGTTAAGTGTCTGAGAACAGATTTGAATTCAGGTACTCCTGACTCTAGAGCTGGCGCTCTATTCACCACAACACCTAGCTGCCCCAGAAGAGAACTTAGAGATCATCTAAGCTATGCTCTTGCCAACACCAAACCAACAAGAGTAAGTGACATACTGAGGGTCACAAAGGTATTGTCAAAAGCCAGAATTTGAGCCCAAAGGCTGTGGATCCAAAGAATTCTTTCTATTCAATAGAATGTCTTTTAGGGAAGAGGCATTTTTCATTTTTATCTTAGTACCTGAAACACGTAGAATAGTGCCCACTACATGATAGGGCTTTAAATTGTTTTCTTGTTGAATTGAACAAAGGGAGAAAATCAAGGATAGAATTCACTTTACAAAGTGCCTAAGTGTTTAATGTGGTGTTTATCTTTTCTTCGTGTCATTTCCTTTCCCTTTCCTTCATGATCTATGCTTTTCCTGTCTTCTAGCTTCCTAACATTTCAAGTTAGTCATTTTAGGTACATACGGCCATCTCTTCAGATGAAACCTGCTCTATCAATCTAACAGAATAAATTCAAAAACCCAAGCCTCCTAAAGATTCAGCAAACAATAACTAGCATGCAGAGTGTGAGCAGACTCATTCCAAAAGAAGTTCTCCAATTCACTGGCTGCTTCAGCTCGTTATCTCCCAGACTGCAGATTTTTACATCTTGGCATTCACTATGGTTATAGCATTGTAGAAATGACAAAGGCTGAAAATGGTGATTACACAAAAATTCTGGATTCCTCCCTGCTTTTATGTTCAACTGACTTTTATATGAGTCTAATGACACACCCAATAAATTCCTACCATTGGTGGTCAATGAGTGTGGGTGATGTCTCATTAACACATCAATCCCCAGTAAGCCCTCTAAATACACCAGCTGCCTCTGGGCTCAGTTATGATGGGTTTGGACAATAGATCATATCTGCATGTAGGAACTGGTGGATTTGTTTTTCTTCATTGAATTTAGTCAAAACATTCTTTTGAAAAAAAAATACAACAGTCTCATAACCATTAAACAAACAAAAAAAAAATCACAGCCTACACACACTAATTGGTTGAGGGTGGAGGGGAGTGAGAAAATGGTTGGATTTTCTCTACATCTGAAAACTGACAAACAGAAGGGAGGGAAAGAGGCTACTAGCTGGCAATTTTCCCAAGAGAGATGCAATTTTCAAGGAGTGAGGAGGTGGTGGTGGGAATAAGGGCTATTTTAGTTAGAATTCAAATACCTTTTCAAAGTAACTAGTGTGAGTGGATCATTGTTTTCCCTTTTGTTTGGGGTATGTGGGTGGGAGACCATATGAAATATGTTTGTTTGACAAATATCTGAAAAGTAATTAAAATTCATTTTCTTTTTTAAATTTCAGATTATCCCTTGGAGATGTTTTTTCTATCACCACACTGAAGGAGGATCAGGAATCATGTAAGCTCTTTGAGGGCAAGAGCTGTTGCAGCTCACCTTAAACCTCAAGCATCTAGCCAGAGAACCAGCTAGGTGCTAAATAAATGCTTTTAAAACTAAATTGAAGAGATGCTGAAAGAGATTGAGTAGAAGGCAAGAAAACCATGGGAAAAATGAGGCATAACTTTTTAACCAAGACATTATTTTTAAAAAAGGGGATGACAATCTCTGGAATGCAAGTAAGCTTTACACCAATTAACTTTCATTTTATATCCACCTAATCATTAACACATCATTCCCCAGTAAGCCCTCTAAATACACTAGCTGCCTCTGGGCTCAGTTATGGTAGGTTAGGATGATAGATCATATCTGCATGTAGGAATTGGTCAAGATTTGTCGGTGACTCCATTTTGCTCACCAAATATAGCCCAAACTCAGCAGACACACTTAAGGCTCTCTACAATTAACTCTCTGCTTTTCTAATCTTACCTTCACTTCTTCTCATCATGTGTGCCATGAGGAAACTCCAAAGGCCCCTCCTCTGTGCCTAGAGCTTGCCCATCTTGAGGTTTGCTGTTATTATCCACCTCCATCTCTGCCTGTTGCCATTATGCACCTCCATCTAGTTTAAATGCAAGCTCCAAAATGAAGTTGGCCCTGCTCTTTATCAGGAAAGATCTTCTCTCAGACAAAACCCAGCACTTTGTTCATCCTCTGTCTTGATCAATTTTGCATCATAATAATGATTGTGTTACTTTGAAATTTGTTTCACACAATCAATCATATAAACAGCATTAGACAGGGTTTCAGAGACCACCTAATCTAGCCTTCAACTGTACAATGGTTCTCCAGCACTGCTACCATGTGGTCATTGAGCCTTTGTCTAAAGACCTCCAGAGAGGGAAATCCATTAACTCATGTGGTAGTTTATTCTACTTTGTGATTGCTCTAAATATTATACTTTCCCCTAATATCAAGGCTATATTTATCTCTTTAGAAATTCTGTCCCATTATTCCCTGCATAAGACTTAACGCTTCTTTCACAGAACAGTCAGTCCTTCAAGTGATTGAAGCCAGCTATCATGTCTTCCCAAAGGTTTTTTTTTTCTTTCCCACACTAAAATCTTGGTTCCTTTATTTGAGCCCTGTAGGACACAAACTCTTAAGTTCTTCACTCTCTTGGCTATTCTTCTCTCTCCTCACAATGGGGTACCCAGAGTTAAATACAAAATACTCCAAGTCTGGGCTAAACAGAATAGAGTATTGTAGGATCATGACCTGCTTTGTTCTGGGATTATTCCTCTGGACATTTTAACTTTGATTATGCCTTACATCCCTCACACAAAACCGTAAGTTTAATGAATACAGAGGACATTTGCTGTTATTCAATAGCCGTACTCCAC